>NC_063358.1:3111452-3194075 GCF_021869965.1 Rhincodon typus
ACTCACCTTTCCTGGCCCCATCCCCGCCTCTTCGACCTGTTTGTTTCCTCTCCACCTATCCTCTCCTCTATCCCTCTTCTATCCGCCTCCCACTCTCTCCCTATTTATTTCAAAACCCCCTTCCCCTCCCCCTTTTCTGATGAAGGGTCTAGGCCCGAAACGTCAGCCTCTCTGCTCCTATGATGCTGCTTGGCCTGCTGTGTTCATCCAGCCCTGCACCTTGTTGTCTCATATGGTTCATTAATGTTCATTAGGGAAGAAAATCTGCTGATTTTACACAGCCTGGCCTACATGTAACTCTTGACCCATGTCAATATGGTTGACTCTTAACTGCCCTCTGATAATGGCCTAGTGAGACATTTAGGACAATCTGGGATAAGTAACAAATGTTAGCTTTACCAGCGAGTTCACATCCCATATAAGATTTTTTAAAATGTGGCTTTGGAACAAAATGAAGTTATTCCTTGCTCTATATGAAAAGGATTGCCCTAACCCTCCTGGAACAAGCAGTCAGAATTTCCTAGGATGCTGCCCATCCAAGTACCACTACCAGAGAACAAACATTTCAAGAACAAACAGACAGTGCCCCCTAAATTGGGTATTTAATGCTATCAAGGCCTGCAACAATTACAAAAGCTCTTATAAACATAAACCTGCATATTTCCTCACTGCATAGTCCAGATCTAATCATTTCCTTCAATTGTGGTTGCATGTTTAATGGAGAGCATGTAGCAAAATCACTGACCAAAATGGCTTGCAGGAAAATTACGTAAGGCAGAAAGCTATAAACTGATTTAATTTCCAAAATAAAAAATTAGGGTAATATTGAAAGAAGGGTTATTCTTTGACTTACTTTGGTCACGTACTTTGAGCTGATGATCTCTTGCTGAAATAGTTGTATTTGAAATCCATGATACAAAAAAGCTTTAAGGACACTTTTTACCTTTTGAAATCACATCGATTTCTTTAGAGGTAATAAAGTTTATCAAGGCTTTTTTTTCTCATCAGTCATTCATGGGAAGTGATCATCTGTTGTTGGACCAACATATATCGCCTCTCGCTAATTGTCTTTGAAGTTGGTGGTGAGACATCTTCTTGAATTGTCTGAACCACAGGGAGACGCACACTGCTATGAGGAAGGGAATTCCAGAAATTTGACTCTGGGGCAGTGAAAGAACGGCGATCTATTTTGCAGCCAAGATGCAGTGTTATTTAGAGGGGAAATATGGAATTAATGTTGTTCTCATGAATCTTTTTTCTTCAATGTGATAGGGGTTGAGGGTTTGGCCAGTGCTGACAAAGGAGCCTTGGTGATTGGCTGCAGTCTGTTGTTTGATTGCATTAAATGACATGATATTTTGCCCTTTAACAGCAGTGACAGGTTAAAGGTATAATGGGCAATGGAGTTTTGTTTGCTCAGGTAGCTTGAGAACTGTTCCTTCCGCTGTTTAACTCAGGAATCTCTTTGTAGTCTACACATTAAACTCCCGCTATTGAGAAACAATTAAAATGTCTCTGAATTCGTCCATGAAAATGACAAAGTTACAATTTGATAATTTCTATTGCCCGAGGGGAATATTTAAAGGTCTTCTTCACAAACCTAATAGTGGGAAAGGTTATATCAATTGCAGTCAGTTACTTGGGTCTGCAGGATACTTTCAATGCAAAACAAAGGACATTTCTTGAAGACATCATACAACTAGGACTAGCAGATGCCATTTTCGATTGTTGTGTAAAATAAAAGACAAAGATTCCTCTATTTTTGTCTGTCATATCTTGCTAAAGGCAGCTGCTCCAGTTTATGATCACACAGGAAGGTGCAGGTCAGAAAAGATGGTTGTCAGGTGTACCTTTTTGAAGAAGATAATGCAAGGTAATAAAATGTTCAGTGTTTGCACTGAGGGACAAAAGTGCTCTGTAAGGGAAAATATCTCCCAAATGGGAGTAGGAAAGCAAGAGAAAGTTATAAAAATCAGTTATGAGCAGCATCTGTTTGACTGCAGTTATGGTGCTCGTAAAATTTAATTTTATGAAAGTCATGTGTGCAAATCAAATCCCTTGCTGTCTGTTCCTCTCCCTTGCCCATGCCCAGTTATTTATTTGACTGGTCTGAATCAGCAGATTAATTCTCGAGATAAAGTGCCTTTTGGAATTCCGATCTGTTTTGAACCAACCTGGTCAGAAATGTTGTGACATGTTCTGGGATTTAAACAAGGCCCAAAGAGTAGGGACACTACAACAGCTCCATGGTTGTTTTTATCCTTTGTTTACTCCATACTCTAATAATTTGCTGACAGGCTCCAATCTAATTATCCTGTGTTAAAAAGAGTAACAATTCTGGATTTTAAGAACATTCTGTGATTTCATGTCAATTTCAAGTGACACTTAACACTGTATCATGTGGATTGAGTATACATTTTAAAAATAAAATACAGGATTTTATTGCTGATTCCCAAATCCAAGATTTAAAGTAGTTTTTATATTACATCTAGATATAATGATATAGCTTTATTCATGTGTGGGATGTGAGCATTGCTGCCTGGCCAGCATTTATTGCCCATCCCTAGTTGCCCCTTGAGAAGCTGATGATGAGCTGCCTTCTTGAGCCGCTCCCGTCCTCCTGCTGTGGGTAGGGAGGGATATTCCAAGATTTTGGCCCAGTGACAGTGAAGGAGTGGTGATGTATTTCCAAGTCAGGATGGTGAGTGGCTTAGAGGGGAACCTGAAGGTGATGGTGTTCTCATATATCTGCTGCCCTTGTTTTTCTAGATGGACATGGTTACGGGTTTGGAAGGTGCTGTGAAGTGAATTACTTTAAAAATATCTTGTAATTATGTACTTCACTGAATGCCAAGGTCAAAACCATATAAATATTCCATCACAATCCAGGTCAATAAGCTGGCCTGTAAATATATCACCGTTCCTTCAGGGTCACTGGGTCAATCCCTCCCTAATGGCATTGTTCATCTACCTGCAGTGGTTCACAACCACCTTCTCGAGGGCACTAGGGATGGGCAATAAATGCGAGTCCAGCCAGCGACACCGACACAAGTGAATTAACGACAAAAACAAAACTGGTAGCATTATCAAAGACAGTAAGAACTGCCAATGCTGGAGTTAGAGATAACACAGTGTGGAGCTGGAGGAACACAACAGGCCAGGCAGCATCAGAGGAGCAGGAAAGTTGACGTTTCGGGTCGGGACCCTTCCTTAGAAGTGGGCAGAAGAAGGATCTCGACCCGAAACGCCAACATTCCTGCTCCTCTGATGCTGCCTGGCCTGCTGTGTTCCTCCAGTTCCACACTGTGTTATGGTTGCATTATCAGTCGGGTAAGGCCAATAAAAATGGGGAGGAACAACAGAATAATGGATGTTGACATTGCCTTTTCTTACTAGATTCCAGTTTGTGCAGTCAGCACTGTAGATATTTTCTAGTTGACCTGTTCAGAGCTATTGTTACTCACCTCTGGAGCTGGTGGAAGATGAACCTTGGCCTCCTGGTCCAGAGGTAGGGCCAGTGCTTTATATGCAGTTAAACCAAACCTGCACCTCATCATGTGATAGGTTTGCTGCCACCATTCTCTCTATGTTTAGGGACTCACAGGAACTGCATTGTTGAGTGTGGTCAAAGGAGACCACTTCCTGTTCCATCTAGAAAAAGATCTCTTGTATTGAACATTAAATCATTTAGTGCATGTTACGCTTCTGCAGAAACACTCCCACATATATCGGGATAGTGTCCGGCAGTTAAGAATATACGAATTAAAAGACACAACAAGATAACAGAGAGATTGTATCAGTTCGTGGGTAAGTATGGATGGAGAACCTTTGTAGAACCCCAGATTAAAGATGTAGAGGGGAAGATATGGAAACCAGATTTGATTTTTCAAAAGAATAGGAAAGTAGTGGTGGTTGATGTAACGGTGAGATATGAGAATAACGAGGAAGCCTTGGAAAAAGCTTGGGAAGAGGTCTTTTCCTTTGGAGAATTAACTGAGTGTACAAGTAAAGGCAATGTTGTGGATGTAGATTTTCAGAGATAGGAACATGGGAACAGGAGTAGGCCATTCAGCCCCTCAAGCCTGTTCCACCATTCAATGAGATCATGGCTGATCTGTGACCTAACTCCATATACCTGCCTTTGGGCTATATCTCTTAATACCTTTGCTTAACGAAAAAATTAAAATTAACAACATGTTGTTAAACTAAAGGATAGGAATGGCAGGATTTGGGAACCATGGATGAGAAGGGAAATTGTATGGTTATTCAAAAGTAAAAGGGAAGCATGCGACTAGTCTTGGCAGCTACAAACTGACGAAGCCCTGGAGGAGTACAGAGAAATTAGGAAGGGACTTAAATGCGCAATTAGGAAGGCAAAAAGGGTCCATGAAATGTCTTTAGCGTACAGGGTCAAGGAGAATCCCAAGGTTTTTTATGCATATGTTAGGAGAAAGAGGGTACAAGGGAAAGAGTAGGCCCACTCAAGGACAAAGGAGAGAAGTTATACGTAGAGCCACAGGAAGTGCGGGAGATCCTGAATGAGTACTTTGTATCGGTTTTCACCAAGGAGAAGGACATGACTAATGTTGGGGTCAGGGATAAGTGTGTGAATACTCTAGAGAATGTCAAAATATCGAAAGAGGAAGTTTTGGGAATCCTAAATTGCATTATGATAGACAAGTTCCCCAGGACCTGATGGGATCTACCCCCGGTTACTCAGAGAGGCAAAGGAGGGAATAGCTGGGGCACTGGCAGATATCTTCACATCCTCGTTGACTACAGATGAGGTTCCAGAGGACTGGAGATTAGCCAGTGTTATTCCCTTGTTTAAGAAAGGAAGCAGGGACAATCCAGGAAATTATAGGCCTGTGAGCCTGACGTCTGTGGTGGGGAAGCTCATGGAGAAGTTACTGAGAGAAAAGATATACGCGCATTTGGAGGAAAATGGACTAGTTAGTGACAGGCAGCATAGTTTTGTCTGGGAAAGATCATGTCTCACCAACCTGATTGAATTTTTTGAAGAGATAATGAAGATAATTGATGAAGTAAGAGTTGTAGATGTAGTAAGGCATCTGATAAAGTCCCTGGCAGGTTGGTACAAAAACTAAAATCACAAGAGATTCGGGGTGGCCTGGCTAGGTGGATACTATACTGGCTTGGTCGTAGAAGACAGAATGTCGTGGTGGAAGATAACACAGTGTAGAGCTGGAGGAACACAGCAGGCCAGGCAACATCAGAGGAAAGCTGATGTTTCAGGTCTGGACCCTTCTTCAGAAATTTCCTTCCTGTTTGTCCAACGTAGTGTTTGTCACAGTCTCTGCAGGGAATCTTGTACATGACATTGGTCCTGCCAATAGTGGGTAGTGGGTCTTTGGTCCGGCTAAGCGGTTGGCGTAGGGTTGATGTGGCCTTATGTGCTACTCTGATGCCCAGTGGTCGTAGGAGTCTTGTGGTCAGTTCCGATGTGTTCCTGATGTAAGGTAGCGTGGTGAGTGTGTCGGTGCATGCAGTATCTTCCTGGTGTTGTGCGTGTGATAGGCATCTTCTGACCCAGTTTTTTTGGGTATCCATTGTCTTTGAATACTCGGAAGAAGTATTCTTATTCTTCTTAGTGTAGCTCTGTAATGCTCTAGTGTGTTGTTGCCCGTTTAAATAATGTTCGCATACAACTTCGTTTGTGTGTGTTAGGGTGGTTGCCGTTGAAATTCAGTACTTGGTCAATGTGTGTGACTTTCCTGTGTACAGTTGTTTTATGTAGAAGATGGTAGGTGCCTGAATTGTGCTGCCAGGGGAAGTGGTAGAAGCAGAGACGATAGCAATATTTGAGAGGCATTTAGACACACATATGAAGAGGTAGGAAACAGAGGGATATGGGGGGACCATGTGCAGGCAGATGGCATTAGTTTTGATTGGTATCATGGTCAGTGTAGACATGGTGGGCTGAAAAGCCTATTCCTGTGCCATACTGCTCTATGTTCTACATTCTACAACTATACATGGGAACCTAATCAGGCCCTAATCTTACTGTTGCATTTTTGAAAGAGTATTCCCTACATGTGCTTCTCTCTTCAAATGTACTTTATGTTTCATTAACTCCACCCAAACTGTGCTATTTAAGCCCAGTGGAGAGCAGCTCCATCACAATTACACTTAGAAATACAATTTAACATGGACAAGTACGAAGTGATGGTTTTTCAGAAGGAAAACCAGGAATGGGTTTATACATTCAAATGTTTGTTTCAAAGGAATTATTCACAAGAATGGTTCTAGGTGTGAGCAACTTCAGATTAGACGATAAATTAGAAAAGATTGAACAACTGTCCTTGGAGAAGAAAAGGCTGAGATGAGATCTGATAGAAGATTAGCAATCAAAATTCATTGGTTTCTGGACAGAGTAGATGGAGGGATACTGTTCCCCATTGTAGAAAGATCAAGAACCAGAGAACACCAATTTAAGATAATTGACTAAAGAGCCAAAACTAACATGAGTTAAAAACATATTCTTTTTGAGTACAGCAAACGGTTAGGATCTGGAATACCTTGTTAAAGAGTGCGATAGAGGCAGTTCAATTGTAATATTCAAAAGAGAATTGGAAAATTATTTGGAGAAAACATTGACAGTGTTTTGGTGAAAAGACAGGAGACTGGAATCGTTCTATGCAGTCGTTCTGTGCAGAGAGCTAGTGTACTGAATGGCGTGCTTCTGAGCAGTAACCATTCTCTTATTCTATGATTTTTACAGCTCAATAATTGAGCTGTATAGCTGAACAACATTGAGGTAAAATTCCTCTATGTGTTTTGTAATGGAACAGCAAAAACATTTCTTAATACAGAGAGGAAATCGTCTATAGAGTTGGAATTTTGCATTACTGACCCCAACTCTCAGTAAATGTATTCAGAATGAATGGAGATCATTTGGCAGCAATGAAGCACAAACCTTATTGTGAAACTGCTCCACTAACTGGGGCAAGTTCATCACTGTTTTTGTCCTGGATATTAACCTGGAACCAGTCATTCAATAACTTCTTAGTTGCAATACCAATGCCTTTGTGTGGTGACTCATGACACTCGTGACTCATACAACATTAGCCGTTTATAAATCAGTACACAAAAGTAACACAGTGTGCATACAAATCCATATCAAACATTCATATCGATTTATCTCCATGTCCACAGGTATGATATTGGAAAACTGAGCCACATATTTTCTTTAAAATATGAAACACAAGGAAAAGTTATCATGCTGCTCAGTTACATGAAGGAGCTCCATTGACAGCTATGAAGCAGATAGTAATTCACAAAAGCATTACAGAACTCAGTCTGCTCAGCTCATTTTCTCTGGATTTCCATTTGAATGATTATTGTGTTAAGACAGGAATCTGAGGGAATAGTTTCAGTATGATATGACCCTTCTTCAGAACTGAAATAGAGTTCTATATCTTTGAGAAAGAGGAGTGGATAGTGGGACATAGTAAAACACACTGGGATAGGTTAGAGAATGAAAGAGATTAAATGACAATGATGTCATGGAACAAAAGGCAAAGGTTGTAGTAAAGAAATGAAGTAATTTTTCAGAATTAGTGTAAATGGCAGAATAATGAACAGCTCTGTCTGCAGTGTTTTGTGGGTTTTTTTTTACACTTTAATCCACATACGTATCCCACAGAGTGTTGGATTCTTGTTGAGTCAGATGTCTTGAATTTTATTTGTAACACCATTTACCAACACAGACTTACAAATATGATCTGGGTTCTGTGCTTACTGATGTTATTGTACATTACATACATCAAGATAACTGACTGACGATTCTACACTGACTGCATGACACATAGAGAGTGCCTCAAGATGAGGGGGAAATATCTTTATACCAAAACATCACATGTTGTGATGTTATGTTGAACTCTTAAAGGTTATGGGTCTATCTGGTCTGGAATTTACACCAGGCTACAACATTGCTGGAAAGTAAAAAAGTATGATAATCAAGATTCAGCTCAGCAGTTTGCAAACAAAAAGCAGAAATAAAGTCCAAGTTCATGGACTGTATTGGTTGAGCTCTGTATTGAGTTCAGAGGAAGGCAATAAAGTGCCTAATTAAAAGAGTGCTGTTCCTTGAGTTTTCATTGAGTCTCATTGGAACACTGCAGCAGATGATGTGAACATGGGATTGTGATGGGGAACTAAAATGGCAAGCAACCAGAAGGGTTGGGTCATGCTTTCAGACAGAGTGCAGTTGCTCTCCAAAGTGGTCACCCCTAGTCTATGTTTGATGTTGTAGAATACTGCATTGTAGCCAGTGATTATAGCAGAGTACACTGAGAGAAGTACATATAAATCATTGCTTCACGTTGAAGAAGTGAGAGGGCATTGGACAGTGAGAAGAGAGAAAATATAAAGAGAGATGTTATGGGAATGGTGCTGGTGAATGAGGACAGTTTGGTCCTTTCTTCAAGGAAGAAGGGTACGTCCTCAAGCTGTCCTGGTGGGGATGGAGGAGTCTTTTATTAAAGGCTTGGTGGGAAATCAGCACAAATGTTTCAATGACAGGAAAGGATGTGTTACTGATTCTTATTTTTTTCTTGGCTTGACTTCAAACAGTTGGTATATGGTTTTTCTAAACAAGTTAGTTTTGCAATTATGTATAATTTTATACTGCCAGCCCAGACAATCAGATTACTATGGAATACTGTACATGAATTCTGTAAATTCTCAATTATCTATCCCAATCTGGCAAAAAAACACGATAGTACATTGTGAAATATATTCCAAAATTGCTACATTTCTAATTCATGAGCTCTACATTTGTGAATTGGAACTGTAATTATACGCAGGTCTGTAGATACTGTCCTCAAACACCAGTTAAGAGAAAGCTTTGAACTGCCAATTTATTCTATATTATATAAAATATATAATTACATTCACATTTCATTTATATAGTAGTGTGGTAGGGTCATTATAGCCATTAAATGATTAATGCATCATGGTTCAAACCACAGCCTGGCATTTAATTCTAGTCCAGATTGTAGATTTATTTTACCTCAGCTGCTTTCAAGGAACTTCAAGGTGGCATACAATTCTATAAGCCTGAAATAAAAGTTAATATAAAATCTGAATTATTGTTAACAAGGACAATCTATCTCATTGCATTTGAATTCTCATGCTGTGACAAATCAAGTCCAATATTATTTTATTCAGTGGAGGACTGTAACTCAGAGTCAATCAGATATATTTAATCTTCCATTTCCTGTGCCCTTTCTCAACTCTTTGCTTACATTGTTTACATTTATGGAAATTATGTTGGGTGGCTCCACTTTCTTCAATAAAAACTTATTTGTGGTGAAGCCTTGTACAAGAACTGCACTTGTTTATGGACTTATTCATTATGTACAGTATATATATAATTATTTATATAATATAAAACTCACTCTCCTGCAAGTTCCTACATACTCTACAGTTTTCCCTTTCTCACACTTATAACATTGCGCATTTCTGGATCCCTTTTATTAATTCATTAAATTTGCCATTTACAAGGTGCAGCCAATTGTGGTTAAATGGTTTTCCTGACAAAATAAAATGTATTTAAGCAGGAAAATTAAAGATTCTAAACCTTGTGTGGACAGTACATCTGACTGAGTCAGAATGAAGAAGAGTGTTCATTGACATTTGCAGTTCTGCACGCGACAGTGAATTGTGATGAGTCCCATTATCAAACTGCACATTATCCAAAATTCATCTGCCCGTATCATTCTAAACACTGCTTACACATCACCTGTCTTTGCTGACTAGCATTGCCTCCCTGACTTCCAGTAATTACATGTAAACACTTCATCCTCATCTTCCAATGCCCCCATACCCAACTCTATCACTGCTATGTTCTTTTATCTTTCATTTCCCCTACCCTTTTTCAGCCTCTCACTCTGATGTTTTATACACCCCCTTTCACTTTGCCTATCTATGACACAATGCTTCCTTTGGCTTTTTTTCACAAATCTCTCCTAATTGCTTTCATTGTCCCAGCTGTTATTTTTCCTAATAATTTCAACTTGTGAAGCACTTTGGGCTAGTTTTCATATTAAAATAAATATTCCATTTTATATTAAGTATCAAATATGTTGTAGCTACAGTTGTAAGACCTTGCCTGCAATCATTGAGAAAGACGTTGGAATTATTAACGATATTGTCAATGCAGCTCCGAACGTTTCCACTGTTGCTTTGACATTTGGATTAAAATTGTATACGTTGTAAAGTACTTCTATTTATAATCTCAAAGGAATCAGATACAGTGTTTGTAAATCACCTTTGATGAAATGTTTGTTTTCATCCCAGTTACATTAAAATCTATAAAAACAATAAATTATTTATGCAGACCTCAATATTCTTTCGCATTCATTATTTAACCTGATCCAAGAATGTTTATTATGCTCAGAAATGTTAATTGTTTTACCTTAAATGATGTCTAAGAATTGTGAAAATTACAAACAAACCAAAATTTCAGCACTCTCTATTTAGTGATTGTGAGAGGTTTAATGTCTGTATTTACCCTTGTATAAATATACCTTGATTACATGGTATTTGTAGCATTGTGCCGTTTTATAGCTTCCAACTTATAACAAGGATATGAAGGCACTGGAGAAGTTGCAAAAGGATTTACAAGGATGATAGCAGAATGGTGAGGCTAAAAAAATCCAAAAAGGCTGGAGCTGTTTTGTTTGAAAGAGGAAAGGCTGAGTGGTGTACCAATAGAGGTCTTTGAGATAGTGAAAGGAGTTTATGTAGAGAAAATGGTGCCATTTGTAAGGGTGTCCAAACCAGGGGCCATACATATAGATAATCACTAAGACATCGAATAGAAAGTTGAAGCAAAACCTTTTCATGCAAAGAGTGTTCAGAACTAACAAAGTGGTTGAGGTGAAAATAGCACAGATCTGTTAGGTATTAACATGGATAAACAATGAAGGAGAAAGGAAGCGAAGGAAACATCAATGGAGGAGTTGGATGAGATAGAGTAAGATGAGGCTTATGTGGGGCGTAAAGGTAGCATGGAGAAGTTATGATGAATGGTTTGGTTTTGTGTTGTAGAATCAATTTAACAAGTTATTTTATCTACACTCAGTAGGTGTTATCAACTCTTTGGAATGGTAAGGGAAGGAGAAATTTGCAATACCTTTGAATCTTTGCTGAGGTAACCATTCTAACGCAATCTGGACAGTAATTAGTGCAGGGATGTTCCTCAGGAGCAGTGACAGAATTGTGTCTTATCCAATGTCTCACATGGATACTGTGTAGGAAGAGCTACCTGCAGGTAACTGAGAAAAGTTGGATGTGTTACTTGTTTTAACTCTCCTGAATCAACTGGAGTCAAAAGGTGCCTTGAGTGGGTAGAATGACCAGAATCTAAAAATTAAAGATGATGCCTTTTCGATGAATGTTATTTACATTTTAAAATTCTTTCACTGGCTGGGCTAACGTTTATTGCCCGTCCCTAATTGCCTCTCGAGAAGGTGGTGGTAAGCTGCTTTCTTGAACCGCTGCAGTCCATGTCCATACATCCACAATGCTGTTAGGAAGAGATTTGACCCAACAAGACTCAAGCAACAGTGATGTAGCTCTATGTCAGGATGGTATATGACTTGGAGGGAAACTTGCTCAGTAAAGACATTATAGGTTTTCTTGAGGAAGCCTTGGTGAATGGCTACAGTGCGTTTTGTAGATGGTACATACTGCTACTGAGCATCAGTGGTGGAGGGAGTGGATGTTGAAGATGGTGGCTGGAATGCCATTTTAGTAGCCTACTTTGTCCTAGGTGGGTCAAGCTTCTTGAGTGTTGTTGGAGCTGTAGTCATCCAGGCAAGTACACAGTATTCCATCACACTCCTGATGTGCTGTTGGGAGTCAAGAAATGAATCACTCACTGCAGAATTTCTAGCCTCTGACCTGCTCTTGTATCCGTGGTATTTATTTGGCTAATGCAGTTCAATTTCCAGTCAATAACCTGCACGACATCAATGATGAGGGATTTCACAAAAATAATGCCATTGAATGTCAAGGGGCAACGGTTAGATTCTATTTTTTAATGGTGATTGTTGTTTTCTGGCACTTGTGTAGCATAAATATTACTTGCTACTTATCATTCCAAGCCTGAATATTGTCCTGGTCTTGGTGCATATGGAAATGGACTTCTGCAGCATTTGAAGAGTTGCCAGTAGTACTGAATACTGCGCAATCATCAGTGAACAGTCATCAGATTTGCACAGTGTCGTACATTTAGCAACTAAACAATCGAGGACTTGTAATATTTTCAATGCATTAGTGATGATCAGTTTTTGTTGATTCAAAGGAAAGTGAACATGGGCCTATAGCCACAGTGTTATAGTTAGAATCAAAGTGTCATATAGTACAGAAGAGGCCTTTCGGCCCATTGAGTTTACACTAACAAAAACTACTCTAAATCTACGCTAGTTCTACTTTCCAGCACTTGGCCCATAGCCTTGAATATTACTACTTTTTCACTTGCTCATCCATGATCATTCCTGATCAAAACCCTGTTTTCTCAGCCCATGTTGTGAAATTGGTAGCATTTATCGTTACATATAAATCAGAAGTAAAACCTGTTCAAGACAACACCCATCCTACAGGATATCAAACTTGCCCCTAAGGAAAATAAAAATTCTTTGCCATGTCTGAAACTAACGATGAACTTTACATCTTTACTTCCAATTTCCAACAGCCATGGGAATTTGCTTTTGTGTTTAATTGAAAACTTTGAAGTTTTGTTAGTTTTCTGTGACACTTTCAAAATTATAACCAATGATATTGTTATTGCTATTTTTCATCTGCTAAAAGTTGGCTGGAGACATCCTTTTATGTCAATTGCCATTAGGTATTTCTACGTCTGTCTTCAATTTGTGGGAGTTGATTGGTGCTGTTTTGTAACGACTTGGATGGTAGAATTTGATGTTTTCAAATTTAAAATGGTACTGGATCGGAGCAACATTGCTAATTATTGCACCAATTCTGTCAACCAAGTTATACTTAATCCATCAAGATATTCTGTGGTATTGCACCTCAAGAAATTATACCTTAAAAATAAGGAAACGCAATAAAATTTTATGCAACTAATGTATGTTATGTGTGGTTTACACAAATGCATACATAAAAAACTTCATTCTCTGATTAGTTATTACAGTATACACAATTAGATCTGATAATCCAATATCTTGTAATGAGTGAACATTGCTTGTTGAAGTAAGCGGAGAATAGAGTCTGCATGAACAGATGGGTTGGAGTGAAACTGGTTATGTAAATTTTATGAGGCTGGTGAGTCATTAGCTGTTCCTTGAGAATTGTAAAATATCTTATTCCAGATGGCTACTTGTCAACAGAATCGCACTAGTGTTTCCCAAACTATTTTCCAATATTATATTTCCATTTCAACACTTGAAAATTAATGTGACCCCCAGATACCAACAAAACTAAAACAGCAGTAAAATAACAAGTAATATTCTGTACAAAGCAAAGAATTATAGATCAATATTTTTCACGTCATACAAATATTAAAATAAATGTATCAAAAGCATTTTGTAAAACATTATTCATCAGTCCATTACTTCATCTGAGCTGCTCTGGTTCACGGACCTTGGTCAGGAAGTAGTGAGGGTGTAGAGTGAATGTCTTGAGGTTTCTGAATTTGGAGTTCCAGGTTGTCCTGCAGTGCCAGGTTGATAGGCACGGTCTCAGACAGGTACAAGTGCAGTAGCATAGCCATTGCCACTGGATTCAGAGAAATGGCTTTGAAAGGGAGTCCGAGCAGGGAAAGCATACGACCAGCAGCAGCTCAGCCTCAGTGCTAGTCTATGGCACAGTCTCAGAGGAAGGCATTTGATGTTTCAGCAACCTGCTCTTTAGAGACTGCTACAGTAAGGGCAGGTAGTGATTCATACAATTTATTACTTAAAAGGAAAGTATTGCCAATGGTACCTGACAACAGGGAAAAAATTCTATTTTCACCTTCATAGGAATGTAAAACAAAAATATCACCTGTCCTCTTTCAGTAATTGTCATGATGTTCACAGTATATTGAGAATAAATGTATGTTCCGAAGAACTGTATCAGACTTGAAAAGTTAGCTCTGTTTCCCTCTGCTGCCAGATCTGCTGAGTTTCCACAGCATTCGCTGTGTTTGTTTGTTTCAGATTTCCAGCATATGCAACATTTTCTTTTCTTTGTATATACCTACTGTTCTGGTGTTGAGAGAATAAAACAGTTTCAATTCCTAGCCTATAAAGATTTATCAATCTTATCCAGTGTAGCACTAGAGATGTTGAAATTGGTCACCATAGCCATCACAAAGTGCATGCTGTGTATATCTGTAGATGATCAGGTTAAAGACAGATGGAGTTACTGTATGGATTCCCTTTCCTTGATCGTAAAATAGTTTATGTGCACTAATGAACTAGGTTCACATATGAGAAAGAGCTAATTGGAATAAATTGTCGCCAGTCACTTTTAGCGAATTGGACTGATGGAGAAGATGTAATTTATTTCTAAACAGTATACAGCGGGGTAAGTTAAAACAAGGTGCCATCTGGAGGCATGCAGGAATGGCAATGTATACTGCAAGGCCAATTCTTGGTTAACTATTTCAGATGCAGTTAAGCCTTCATTTTCTGTTTTTTTTTTCATTTTTTTCATTTCTTTTCATTTCTGTTGTTTCTTAGATAATTTAAGCTTCATGGGTCTTGTGTAGATATTCTTTTTACTAGGCATCACTTAATGTTTCTGCAACATTTTTTGATTTGGTGTCCTTTTAATGTCTTTTAATATTTACAATAGAGGAATGATGTCCTGCAGATATTCTCTTTTGTTCACCAATTTAAACACCAACTGACCTCCCACAACGTTGCTTGTGAAATGCCTGGGATCTAGAGATTTGTTGCGATGTTTAACCATGGATAAGCCAGCTTGTCTCAACTGCGCATTCTTCTACAAACAGATCCACACCAAACTTAATGTTAGCTCTCTTTTTAAGAGGGCTTTCTGTATATTGGTCTGGCTCTTTAGAAGACACCCAGTTATCAAGCTGAGTAAAGAAATCTTAAATGATTGCTTTAAAAAAATCATTTTGTTTAGATTCTTTGAAGTGTCATGTGCATGCATTATCTGCAAATATTACATATGCACATGAGCATAAATCTTCAGAACCATTACTGGAAAGTTGTCAGGGCCCATAGCCTTTGCAGTATCCAGTGCCTCCAACCATTTCTTGATGTCACATGGAATGATTTG
The DNA here is from genome assembly GCF_021869965.1 of Rhincodon typus. NCBI lineage: Eukaryota > Metazoa > Chordata > Chondrichthyes > Orectolobiformes > Rhincodontidae > Rhincodon > Rhincodon typus. The sequence continues at coordinate 3,126,735 of NC_063358.1, forward strand.
CATTGTTTTATTTAGCTGCTTGTGTATTTTTAAGGCCAATTAGGAGTCAGTAATTTACTTGTAATTTTTAATCACCAGGTAAGAATGTCCTGTCAAAATGAGGAAGTACCAGAATAAATTGCCTGGATTTCTCTCTGCTTTATTTCCACTGCTGTCTTCCCCAGATTAAAGCAGTGTGATTCATGTGTGTGCCATTGGATTATTGACAATTTCTCATAGATCTCCTGTGACATTGCCCACAGTAAGTCACAATAATGTCTTGTGTACCCAGGAGTGTTATGCCACATGTCCTTCATATATAATTGCCGATAGAAAACCACAGCCTTTGCTTGGAATCTATTTGCGAGCAGATTGCAATGTTCTTAACAGTTTCAAGCTATGACTTGGAAGAAAACTCTTTAAATTAGTTTGCAGCTGAAGTGAGGTGTCATATTTGCACACTCAAGGGCTGTTAACTGTATGCGTATATCTATGTATCTAGGCCTGGAAAGTGTTTGTGATCAAATGATAGTGGAGATAACTACTCATGGAGACAAAAACTGGCAGTAGACTGATGCAATGGAATTTCAGAAACCTGGTTTGCAGAGTCATCTGATGGCCATAACCTTTGACGATGTTGGTACATTAACATTGGGAAATTAGACAGAAAATGTGGACACAGAAACTAGTTGTCCGATGTATAAATGTGACCAAATGGTGTAACAACAGCAAGTAACATCAGTTAGGCAAGAAACGTCTATATTTCCGGGTCTCATGTGATATTGTTTTTGGCAAATTAAAGGGTACAGCTTTATACCAATAAGTCCCAGGGATAGGTCCATAATTTATGACAATTCTGGGTGGGATGCCCCTAAATGATAATGGTTCCAGGTGACGAGGGTTGAATTGGTTCATCCTTTAAATTCAACACCTCTCTCTGTTGGTAGGTTAATTTAGAAAGGATCCTTTCTGTCATGGACACCTCTTCCTAGTTCAAATGCATCTATGTTTTGAAAGGAATCAAATTAGCCGGGCTTTCTTGAGCTAGAGAAAATCTGAGTTTATTCACTAATAAATGTGAGAAAAGATACTAAGATGTGACACAGATTAGAAATGTGAATTGAGTGAAAAGATAAGAGTTAAAAAGGTTGACGAACCAGCCTCTGAGTTCTGCGAAGAGTAAGTGGTGGAACGTGGTAGCTTTTAATTGGTTGAATTCAGAAATGTTAACTTAGATAAGGAAGCAGTGAATTGGAGACTCTTGGCTTCACACATCAGCTGACAGGCTTCTGTCTTCTATCCTTCCCAACAGTGACTTCACTCACTCACCTGGCTACCAACTCTTAGCGTAGGAGGGTGTCTAATGATTGTCCTCAAACTGTGACTTTTACGACATGCTAGTCCACACACATAGCCTGGGGCTGTATTTGGTTATTGACTCCTTTCTTTCTAGATTCCTGGAAGGTAAAGCACAAACATGTCTGCAGTTTGGGATGCAATCAACAGAAGATGATTTTCTGCTGATAGGGGTAGAGTAATCAGCCTCTTGGTTAACTCTGTGGCTGAAGTAGATCACAGTCCTGTTTGTTTTGATTTGCATCTTTCCTTTTGAAGAGTTGCTATTTGAAGTTCCCTTAGTACCTTTACAGGTGTGGCATTCCATGGCTACTTTCAGGGCTTTGCTACCACACCTTGTCTATATGTCCTCTTTTAAAAAAAAACAGATGCATTGAATTTAGAACTTCAATCTGTCCATAAGTAATCTGAGGTTATGATCTGTTGTCATGATGACAAGAAAAATACAATTGTCATGGGGAATGCAAATACGAATTTATTGGTTTCTTGGCTGCCCTGGTCTGAAAAAATATCCTTGATAGGTGTGGCAATATAAACACAAAAGAATATAGGAACAGATCTAGGCCATTCAGACCCTTGGGCCTGTTCCATTGTATAAATATATATGCACATAATAAATTGCCATGAACTAAATACTGACCCAGCCAATGCAGCCTACATTTCATGAATGAATTTTTTTTAAAAAAAATCTTTGATTGTTTTTCAACTTTTGTGTGTAATTGATCTAGTATTATCCAAGTAAGAACAACTGACCTTTACACTTTTGTTTAATTATGTTTTTGCTCTAGGTTTCTATGTCTGATCAACAAACATTGGAACAGATGATTTGAATGCTGGCGTACATTTGGTAAGTAGAGTCGAATCAAAAGATTGCATTGTTGACAGAAAAATGAGCAAATTGTTTTTATTGTGTCCTGACAAACTATTGGAAACAGTTAGTACTTTGAACATTTTTTGATATTTGAACTAGATCACTTACTGTTGCTCAAACATAGCTATTTATTATTGATAAATGAATATGAACATTTAGTAAGTTACATATGTCCATTTATATGATCCAACTCTGAAGGCGACTACATGCAGTTAGCCAAAGGCTAAACAGATTTTCTTCTGCGACAGATTGAAAAGTCACAGCTCCTGCCCAGTAGGCATTTCTTCAAAAGTGCTGAAGTTTTCTGTTCACATTCCAGGACATAAAAAGGAACAACAGCAAATGATTCCAAATTTCTGGAACAAATAATCCAAAAATAATACTTCAGATGCCAATCAACACAAGGGATGGCAAAGGCCATTCCTGCCTTGATCTTATTTCAAGAGATTTGGATTCATCAGGCCATTAAAAACGTGGATGTTCATGAGGAATTGGCTTGGCTATCTGCTGAATACCATGTCCTGGCTAGGCATAAGCAGAAACAAAGATTCGGGCAGATGCAGGGTAGGGCTTATGGATGACTGGTTTATTTGGAGGTACTGGTGCCAGTGCTGGACTGGGGTGGACAAAATCAGAAGTCACACGATGCCAGGTTATAGTCCAACAGGTTTATTTAAAATCACAAGCTTTCAGTGTGCTGCTCTTTCGCACCTGACAGTGATGTCTGGCTTGATTTATGATGTGCTTTTGACTAAGTCAAAATATCACCTCTGGTGAGCCTGCTATTCGCTATTATATCCCTCCTGGGTTATATCTAGCAGCTCGGCACCAATTCCAGGACTGAGATGAGGAAAATTTCTTTTTACTCAGAGGGTTGTAAATCTTTGGAATTCCCTACCACAGAAGACTGTGGAAGCTCAGTCTTTTGAGTCTGTTTAAATTAGAGATCAATAAATTTTTGATTATTCGTGGCATTAGAGTGTTATGGGAATAGTGTGGGTAAAAGGCATTGAAGTGATCAAGCAACCACGATTGTGTTAAATAGTGGCACAGGATCGATGGGCTGAATGGCCCGCTACTGTTCCTATGTCCTAGGTCCCAATGAGAGCTGTTGATTAGTGCACCCAAACAGGGTGGTTTAAGGAGTATGTCCCCCTAATTGTTTTCTTCAACTGCAGGCCTCCAAGGCTCATTGGTTAAGGAATCACTAGATTTGTCTGTAACATTCCTCTTGGTCTTAGAGTCTGTCAGGACTCACTTTCTACACTCGTTAATTGGTAAGATACTAGAAGCTGGCGACATGGAATCATCGTAAATGAAAGCCTTCAAAAGAGGAGCAGAGACTATTTTGGTATTTGATGCTTTGTATTACCTTAGCACTAATTGGAACACTCTACTGTTTGATGCCTCTTGGGAAGTGTTGATGGTGGCCAATTACATCATCAGATGTTTACAGGACAAACAGTAACATTGCTGACCAGGATAAAATGACTTTGAAATGACAATGTTAGTTTAAACTGGATTTTTGGAAGTGACAGTAAAGTACTTGAGGCAAAATGAGGTGAAATCAGATTAAAATCATTAAAATCCTTTAATGGACTGTTATCTTAAAAATGCCAGAAATTCAATTGGCAGTCTTCCTTTGAGCCACGGTAGATTTGAAATGTAGGGCAAAATGATTTCTTTTTGGGATCAGCACAGGAATCATTTCAGTCAAAACCAGAATACAATACTGTGTAATGCAAAGTGTTTTAAAATCAATGTTTTTTCTTCTGGGATCACTAGACATCTGAGATGTAGGTTTCACTGCTGGGTGACAGGTGCTAATGTAATTGTCCACATCAACTGTGTTCATGGTATTCAGTCTCAGTGTAGATTCAAACTTTCATTGACTTTCAGGTGCACAGGGAATAGTTTCTGATAGGATTAGGAAAACTGGATTGAGATGAATGACAGTCTTATTCAATTACTGAGCTGTGTGAATGTACAGGTACACCATGATGACCTGAAATACATTTGTCTGTTGCAGTTATGAAGCCAGATTGAAAGTAAAATAAGATGGAAGTGCAGCTATTTATATTATAACCATATTGAAGAGAATTATGTGAACGTTATTCAAGAAAATATTTGACAACTGACTGAACGTTATTACCATCTTAAGATTTTTTTAATACTGCTTGAGCACACAAAAACCTTTGAGACGATCTTGCTTAGACTAGCTATTTTTATACCTCAGACTGTAACATTACTGTAACAACATTTAACGAAGTTTCATCTGGGAGTTCTTTCTGAATATCATGACATTGCTGGAGGGAACAAATTAAACTCTGTCGTGCTCTTCAATGAGGTCCTGATCATTGACAGTTCTTATCTGTCATGCAGAACTGCTTAAATCAGTTGTATGTTTTCTGAGAGCTCAGCATATCCAAGTTCATAGGAACATATGGATTAGAAGCAGATGGAGACAGTTCAGCCACTTCAACAATTCAATAAATTCAGCTCTGATGAAGAGTTATCTAGACTCAAAACGATAGCTTTCTCTCCCATTGTGGATGCTGCCTGATCCACTTTGATCTTCCACATTTTTTGCTTTCAGTACAGATTCTAGCATCTGCAGTAATTTGGTCCCTCAATAAATTCATGGCTGATCTGATTACTGCACATTCCCATCTATCCCTGAGAACCTTTCACCCGCTTCACTCAGCAAGAATTTATCTGCCCATCTATTAAGCTCTGATTTAAATATTTGATTGAGTCAATAAATTAAGATCATATCAATCGCTAAAAGTACTAAAATAACACACATGTAAACGTTAAGCATATACTGTCTATTTGCTCAATATAAGTGTCTTGTAAATAATTCTCTAAATTAACACCAACACTCTCTCCTGTACACTTGTAATATATTTGATAGCTCCTCATGGAGCGTGCCTCACTAGAATCATAGAGTCTTAGAACTGTACAGCACGGAAACAGACCCTTTGGTCCAATTCGTCCATGCTGACCGGATATCCTAGATAAATCTAGTCCCATTTGCCAGCATTTGGCCCATATCCCTCTAAACCCTTCCTATTCATATAGCCATCCAGATGCTTTTTAAATGTTGTAATTGTACCAGTCTCCACCATTTCCTCTGGCAGCTCATTCCATATGCACACCATCCTCTGCGTAAAAATAGTTGCCCCTTAAGTTCCTTCTAAATTTTTTCCCTCTTACCTTAAACCTATGCTCTCTAGTTTTGGACTTGCCCCACCCTTGCCTATTTACCCTATCCATGCCCCTCATGATTTTATAAGCCTCTATAAGGTCACCCCTCAGCCTCTGACACTCCAGGAAATATAGCCCCAGCCTATTCAGCCTCTCCCTGTAGCTCAAACCCTCCAACCCTGGCAACATCTTTGTAAATTTTTTTCTGAACCCTTTCAAGTTTCACAACATCTTTCCTATAGCAGGGAGACCAGAATCGCACATGGTATTCCAAACGTGGCCAACCAATGTCCTGTACAGCCTCAACATGCCCTCCGAACTCCTATACACAATGTACTGTGTTCATGGTATTCAGTCTCAGTGTAGATTCAAACTTTCATTGACTTTCAGGTGCACAGGGAATAGTTTCTGATAGGATTAGGAAAACTGGATTGAGAAGGCAAGCATATCAAATGCCTTCTTCACTATCCTGTCTACCTGCGACTCCACTTTCAAGGAACTATGAACCTGCACTCCAAGGTCTCTTTGTTCAGCAAGACTCCTCAGGACCTTTATAATTAAGTGTATACGTCCTGCCCTGATTTGCCTTTTCAAAATGCAGTACCTCACATTTGTCTAAATTAAACTCCATCTGCCATTCTTCGGCCCATTGGCCCATCTGATCAAGGCCCAGTTGTACTCTGAGGTAACCTTCTTCGCTGTCCACCACACCACCAATTTTGCTGTCATCTGCAAACTTACTAAGCATACCTCCTATAAATGATTATAGCTTCTGCAGTAGTCACCAGATTTGAGGTAAATGATGAAGTGAATGGATGACCAGAATATTTCACACAAGTGTAATTTATATTTTCCATGAAATGCCCATGGTTCAGTTACTCCAGACATTGGGCCATCTCCACAGTTTTATCAAAACTATAAGCTTTATGTGCTTCCTACCTTCTGCAAACTTTAAGTTATCAAAATTCTGCAGCACCTATTCGAACCCGCACCAGAGTCCATTCATCCAACACACCAGTGACCTCTGACCCACGTCTGCTTCTGGTCAAGAAACAACTAGACGTGACCAATCTCAGTTTTATTTTCAAATCACCCCATGGCCTCATCTCTGTCCAAGTCTCTAATGCCCTCTGGCCCCACAACCTTCTGCGATATTGGTCCTTTTCTGATTCTCCCCGGTTGAGCATCCCAGCTCTGAAAGGAGCAAGTGTTGTTATCATGGTACTGTCACTGGATCAAAAACACAGTGTTCCAGACTAATGTTCTGCAGACAGGACTTTGAGTCCCACCAGTGGGGAAACTCAAATTCAATAATAATGTGGAATAAAAAGTTGGCTTCATGGTGATCATATAACCATTGTGAATTGTCATAAAAATCCCAACAGCTTTACTAATGTCCGTGAGGGAAGGGAATGTGCCATTCCTATCTAGTCTGGCTGGTTTATGTGTGTGACTCCAGATCTGCAGCAATGTGCTTGATTCTTACCTGCTCTCTGGGCAATAAATGCTGGCCTAGCCAGTGATGCCCACATCCCATGAATTATTAAAAAACATTGCTCTGATATTGGTCCCCATCCCTCCATCTACGATGATTGTAAGCACTTCAATTTCCTTTGTACCTCTCATCCTATCTTTCCTCTGTTAGGGCCCTCCTTGAAACTTGGCTCTCTGACCAAATCTTTGGCCACCTCCCCTAATTATCTCCTCATGTTGCTTGGTGTCATGTTTGTTTTTATAATGTTCCTGTGAACCATCTTACTACATTCAGGGGGCTATTAAAATACAAGTTTGTTATTGCTGTTTACAGGAGAGTGATACTGATATTAAACCCACAAAGAGAGTAGGAAACATTTAACAGGATAATGCCATCTTTGTGGTGCGAAGGTGAGGAGAATCTTACCATGTTTGTTGCAGTTTGAGTCATGTTGCCATGGCTATGTTACACATGGAATGGTCAGAAGTGATCCATGAAATTTTACTTCAGGTTTCCTGCTCCACCTGAAGTAATATTTCATCACTTCTAGGCAACCTACTTTTGCTCTTATGGTGGATTTTAACAGTCCCCTGTCTGAGTTTCTGCAGAGAGGAGGAGCCTGTTTAATTACCTGGCTGGCCCTCCAATCAACTTCTCACCTGCAGAAGGCGAGGGTGGCCAATGGCTGTCAATTAGCTTCATGGCAGTTGAAGCCCTCAAGTGTCCAGTCATCATGCAGCCACAATTTTGAACCCACTGAGAAGTGGGTAGTGCAGAAAGCCTTCTCGGGCATCGGGCAGGAAAATGGGAGAGATGCCTTCTTTCATTCGCCCCTTTTCTCCCCACACCACATGGTGTGCCCATCCACTACCTCCCTTCTCCACCATCCCACCTACCCCTACCAATCCTATCCCTAAGGTCTGCCCTTCTGCTTTCCTCTCCCCCTCTCTTATCTTTCATTGAAGACCTCTCTGCCCACTAGTCTTCCCATCTCTCCTCCCAATCCCTCTGGTCTCACATTCTCCTCTTGTTACCACCAAAAGACCCCTATTAGTTTCCAGCAATCTGGCTCAGGGCTAATATTTTGGAGACCACTTGTAATCCCAGAAGTGACCACCACCTCCGGTGGCAGTTTTGCTGTGGCTGTGGAGCTATCAACCACTCAGATTGGCCAACAGCTCTCTGAAGAAGGGTTATACCAGTCTTGAAACATTAACTCTGCTTTCTCCCCATGGATGGGGAGGTGATGGCCTGGTGGTATTATTGCTGGACTGTTAATCTGGAGACCCAGGTAACATTCTGGGGATGCTAGTTCGAATCCCGCCACAGCAGATGGTGGAATTTGAATCCAATAAAGCATCTGGAATTAAGAATCTAATGATGATTGTGAGTCGATTGTCGAGAAAATCCCATCTGGTTCACTAATGTCCTTTAGGGAAGGAAACTGCATCCTTACCTGGTCTGGCCTACATGTGACTCCAGACCCAGAGCAACGTGGTTGACTCTGAACTGCCCTCTGGGCAATTAGTGATGGTCAATAAATGCTGCCCAGCCAGCGACACCCTTATCCCATGAATGAATAAAGGGGAAAAACGGGGATGCTGCTGGACCAGCTGAGTTTCTTCAGTAATTTCTGTTTTTATTTCAGATCTTCAGCATCTGCAGTTCTTTGTTTTATACTAATGGCTCACCAGCACTTTCTCAAGGGCTACGGAAATGAAAAAAAATGCTGGCCATATTAGTGACACAAAGGTCCTAGAACAATTACAAATTAATTTTCTTCAACATTAATGCCATGTCTTGAGTCTTGAAAGAAGAACTTACTATAGATTCAATCCAAAAACCAATAAAGATGTCAGCAATTCTCTGTTGGATATTAGGGCTCAGATTTTCCAATTAGGATTGGAAACCCCAGGTGGAACCTGACAGGGGCCTGTACGATGTGGACTATGGTGAGAAAAGTGGCAGAATCATGTGAGAAGTCCAGCAAAGCCTTTCTCAACGTCAGAGAACAGCCTGCTGCATCTTTAGATAAGTTTTGCTTGTCCAGGTGAGACTCTTGTTCATTTCATTTTCTAATTTCCCAAGTGAGCAATCAAGATGAGATGATGCGGAAAACAAATCATACCAAGGAAAATTGAGCTGGAAAGCAAGCTGGGTGGAAATTCAGCATTGGTGTACTGTAATCGACTTCACGCTACTAATGCCATCACAAATTTGAGTGAAATAACATCAGTCATGCTGCACTGAAACCAGAAAATTATAGCTGCCAGCAGTTTTGAAGTGTTTTTCAATCAGCAGCATAGAGCCACAATCCACTAATGTACAGATGAACTTAGATTTGCAGCAGGACACTCTTGGTGTGAGGCTCAATCTAGTGCTTCCAGGTGGACAGAAAAGAACCCATGGCACTTTCTTGAAGAAGAACATCTAAGTGCTCCCCTGGTTTCCTGGCAACACCATATCACTCAATCAGCATTATGAACAGATTACCCAATCATGACCATATTGCTGCTTGTGGGAGCTTGCTGTGCAGAAAGTAACTGTCATGTTTCCAGGATTACAGCAGTGATTATACATCAGAAAGGGCTTCTTTGGCTGCAGAGCTTTTTCAGATGTCCTGAAGTTGTGAGTGGTGCTACATCAGTGGAAGTCTTTTTATTAGTCATCAAAAGACTGTATTTAGGCAGATTAGAATGCAAGGCATTTTCAGTTCAACCATGGAGACTGCAGAGCTTTTGCCTGTGGCTGTCTTTTAGCCTTCAATGATGTACTGTCTTAATTAGACGTGTTCAATTTCTTTATCTCACTCAGTCTCATTTGTTGTGCAGTTGTAATTGAAATCTCATTTGTGCCTTATCGAATTTCACAAGGTGCTCAGTGTAGGCAATCAGAGTTACTCATTTGAAATGAATAAAATAAAAACCCACATTAAATGCCTTCAAGATAACTATCTAACCAATACCTTTAACTAGAAGAACTAGGTAATTAATTTTGCACTTTTGTTGGTTTTTACAGATGTTCCAGCAGCAAGACTGAGTTACTGAATACAAACTAACAGAATACATGAACATAGCCAGTAATCTCTGATGATGTCCATTGTGCTGTCTAAACTGACACCAGTTTTACAGATTACTATTGACTGAAAGAGACCTAAAGAGTTTTCACGTATGTACCTTTAATGACTTCACACTATCACGCAACAGTTTCGCAGCCACAGAGACATTGTTGAAATGTAACCAGGGTTATAATGTCAGACAAAACCGTAATCAGTTGGTATACAGGAAGTTCCTGCAGACAGCAATGTGGTGAATGACCAGGTAGTCTATTCTTGGTGGTATTGGTTTTGATGGGTACATATTGCCAAGATGCCAGGAGAATTCCCTTTTTCACAGTGCACTGAGATTGCCAATGTCTACCCAATAGGATAGACAGGGCCTTGGATTATCTAAATTAAAGCTCCTTCAGAAGTGGTGCATTGTTTCATTGCAGCACCTGATGTATCAGCCAAGGTTACATTCTCAGGCCCCCGAAAGGGCTCTGCACTATGGTCACCTGACTCCATTGGCTGGATGCTACCACTGAACTGGACTGATGCAAACTGTACTGCAACACGTATGATATAATTTGAAAAGAAGGACTTGATAATGGCAAGTGTTTAAAATGAAAAGATGTAGGATTGATTCAATACCCATGGAGCGTTGGATTTGTTTGTCGAGTTGTGGAATGTTTCTGGGGCATAGTCTATGGGGCATAGTCAAAACATTAGCGTTGTATCGTTGAAAGCTGACATCATAGGAAATACTTCTAGTACAAATTTGGAACATTTTCCTGCAAATGACAATTGATGCTAGATTAGTTGATACGTTGAAATGAGATTGATAGATTGTTATTGACAGGGGACTGAAGAATATGGGACAGGAGCTGGTTAATGGCTTAGTTTGCAGATCATGTTGAATGAGAGAAAAGGCTCAAAAGCTTGAATGCCCTCCTCCTGTTTCCGTTTTCCTGTAACAAGAAACAGCTGAGAGAGTTTTTTTTCCATTATCTGTTGTGGCATTTGTGATTCAGACTGAGCATCTGTTTGATTAAAAAATTGGATTTCCTGTTGTTTATGCACTCTTGGCTGAGCAAGGTTAAAAGCGGATGATTTTATTCATTAGATCAGTGTCAAATTAGCTCACTACTATGTAGTGTTAAATATTCAGTGACCCTAGTGCAACATTGATTCCATCTAGGTTTTGTCTGATTGATAATTTGTGAGCTTCAGACTGTTTAAACAGTTAGAAATTGGTGCATATTTAATGTGCTCCAGTTATTGCATTTAGACTTGTGTCTTTAACTTTGAGTGCAAAATGCTGATTTATTACATTCCCGCACTTGCTCCAATTTTTAGACATATTACTCATTGTAATGTTGGTCTACCAAGCAATATTACTCCATGGTGAACAGTGTTGAGGCTATTTACTCAAATTGTAACCTGAGACTAAACAGTGACCTGACTAGCAAGAACAAATTCTCAACAATAGGGAGCACAGAAAGAACAAACAAATAGATCAGCATTTGTACCTGTGGCACCTGAACTAACTCCCCAGAGGCCAGTATCCCATCACCAAGTCACCCTTTAGTTGCACATACGTAGTACTTAACGCTGGTCCAGCTCCCTCAGAGCCAGATCTCAGAGTGAACAGAACCTCTGACACTGCTGTTTGTATCTGTCAGCCAGGGCTCCCTGATTAGACCAGGGTAATAGCCCTAATCAGGGGACTCATATTCCATTAGGTCTACCTGGCTGACCTCATTGCAATCACTCCAGCATCAGAATTACAAATGTACATCAGGAATTAACGTGCTGGAGCTCAAACACAAGAATCAGAGCATGTTAATGACAGCTGCAGAATTTGTTCATGCCTCTACCCAGTGATACTTTCTGACAATGAATATTTTTCAAGGTCTTTTAATTTCTATTAGGCTACAGTCTCTCTAAATTAGTACCAATTTCTTGAGCTCACCAGTCTGCAGCAATATGGGAACCGGAGTAGGCCATTCAGCCCCTCGAGCCTGTTCCACCATTCAATGAGATCATGGCTGACCTGTGGCCTTACTGCATAAATCTGCCTTCAGGCCATATCCCTTAATACCTTTGCTTAACAAAAGAATTATCCATCTTAGTTTTAAAATTAACAGCTGTCATTTGTGGAAGAGAGTTCCAAACCTCTACCACCCTTGTATGTAAAAGAGCTTCCGAACATCTCTCCTGAATAGTCTGGCCCTAATTCACATATTATGCCCCTCAATCTAAAGTCCCTAATAAATGGAAATAGTTCACCTTTATCTACCGTGTATTTTCATGTTAACATCTTGAAGGCTTTGATCTTCAGTCCTCATAATCTAATTAAGCCTCAATTTCCCAACATTATAACAAGAGTATCCATTAGCACCATGAACGTGGTAAAATGTCTGAAGACACTTTTGGAGAATTAAGGAAAGTTTGACACCAAGCCACACAAGGAGATGTTAAGGCAAGTAACTGCCGGCTTGGTCAAAGAGTGAGGCTTGAATGCGCATTTTAGAGAGGGAGCAGCAACTATATCAACTAAAGTTGATTGCTCATTGTAAATGCTTGGCTAAGCCCCAAGAGTGGAAATGCACTTAGATGTCATCAAGCAATGTTTACATAGCTGCAGAGAAGTGGGAAAACTTTGCTTGATTGATATCTCCAATACCTTGTAATACCCTACTTTGTTTGAAGATTTTTACACTGCTTATCTGTTTATTTATACATGATTAAGAAGTCTGTGTGGACAAAGGCTTTGATGTTGATACTATGAAGGGGCGTGACTGTTTGACAGTTTTATGGGTAGACAAAAGGGTGCTGTATTTCACTCATAATATTAAACGGCGATTTATTATTGGTTGATGACCACGGTTCTTCCATGGTTTACTAATGCTCTGAGCTGCTGTGATCCATGTCTACTTATCGAAGGAGCCTCATTCCACTGAAGTTGCTGGAAGGATGGGTCTGTTTAACTAACTGAACGAACCGCTGGCAATGAAGTTGCTAAGGGCAGAGTGGTGACTACCCACACCAGTCAAAATTGCTGGCAGTGGAGCCCAACAAAGGGCTCTTGACTCAGTTTGACTTGGTGACAATCTGGGGCAATGTCTCATATCGTTATCACATTGGAGGAGAACAATATATGCTGGAAGTGTTTGGTGTCAGCTAAGGCCCAGATGCTTGCTATCTCCCTTCTGAGTAAGAGATTGTGTACTCAAAGTCTCCACTCAGGGAGTTGAGCCCGATCACATCAGTTGACATTCCAGTGCGTTACTGGGGGGAAGGGGTGTGGGGGTGCGGAGGAGTGCTGCACTGTCCCAGCTACCATGTTTCAGAGGAGACGTGAAGCCAAGAGCACGGCTATTCTTTGAAGCAGATGTGAAGGAACCCGATACATTATTTTGAAGAAGAGCAGGAGCATTCTCCCGGGTGAATATCCTTCTGTCAACATCACAAAAACAAAATACCTACTGTTTAGCACATTATCGTTTGTGGGAACTTACTGCATTTAGCTGCTGCTTTTTCTACAGTATAACAGGGACTACACTTCAGAAGTATTTAAAAGGGCATTATGATGTCCTGAGGTTGTGAAGGTGCTACATAAATATGTCTTTTTGAAGGCTTTGCTGTGGTATAGCAAGGGATGGGTGTGCACTGTTATAGCTCTATAATATTTTCTTCATATTTACCAACATTGCATGCTGAAGACAGTATTTATTCAGGTATGAATTCAGTCACCCATACATCCGACAGTGTTGGCTTAATAGGAAACCTTGGATGAAGGTCATGTTTTGCTTGCCACGGGAGTCTTCCTATTAAAAGGCATTTATTGCCTTTGTTTCCAGATGTCCTCCAAGTTAAATGAGAGGAATTTATCCACCTGCACATGAAATAAAATTGGAAAGCACAGTTTCAAGCATCTGCTGTCTGAGTATTTGAATTATTTGAGTCTATGACACTGTAGGATGGGGAGAAAGTGGTAATGTCACTGGATTAGAGATCCAGAACCACAGCTCATGTTCTGGGAACATGTGTTGGAATCCCACCATAACTGATAGTGAAATTTGTACTCGATAATAAACAAAAGTCTGGAATAACAAGTAACCACTGGTTGTTGCTAAAAACATACCAGGTTCACTAGTGTCCTCTAGGGAAGGAAACTGCCCTCCTTACCTGGTTGGGCCTAAGTGTGACTCCTGATCCACATTAATGTGGTTGCCTCTGGCAATTAGGGATGGGCAATAAATGCTGGCCTAGCCAGTGATACCCATGTCACATGAATGTATTACAAATATATATCCTTTCTGTGTGTATTTACTGCTAAATGAAATGATTGGGAGTTTTTTTTAACCAAGTCCTGTTTAGTCATCACCCTTTTGTTGCTGATTTACTTTCTAGCTGATGATATGCAAAGCCTCAATTTTTAAAATTCCCAACATTGTGTTTAAATCTGTCCATGGCTAGGTTTTGGTTCTTTCTTGTAAGTTCCCCCAACTACTGCAGCTCTTTGAAAAGTCTGAATTCATGCAAATTTTGATACTTTCTGCATCCACAATTTTCACCACCTTATTATTGATGGTTAATGCTGTGGAGACTCTAACTCTCATAATCCTCTTCTCCTCCATCTATCTCTTTCTCTTTCTCTTTCTCTCTCTCATTATCTACACGTTTAAGTCATTCCATTCAATTTTCATTTTTCTTCATGCTTATGGCCATTTGGAATTTTTATTTATATGATGCAGTGCCAAATTTAATTTGATAATGTGCCTGCAAAACGTTTTAGAGTCTTTTCACTAAATACTATATAAATAAGTGTTGCCAACATTGATTTGTTTCATGGAGAGATAGACTAGAAGTGGTAACACCATTGGCAAAACCCCAACCATCACATTTAGTAAGTATCTATAGTTGCTTGAAAAATGAGTTTGAAGGGACAAGATTTTGTTTGGTTGTGGGGTTAAGCGGTAGGTGTCCAAATCAGCCAGGATCACTACTGAAGGAAGCTTTTGTCTGCATCCTAGTTGTTCTATTTGTTGCAAGTGTCATTTCTTAGCCAATATCTTTAGAGATAGGAAAAGAAACAGTCATAGACAGGAGTTTACATGGAAGGTTTGATAACAAGATCCTGAAGAAGGGTTACTGTAAATGGAGGGTTTAAGTTACAAGAAGATTTAATTTCCCCTGTATTGACTGGGCCACCCAGAGTGTAAAAGGCCCAGATGGGGTGGAATTTGTCAAATGTGTCTAAGAAAGTTTCCTAAATCAATATATAGAGGGCCCTACTCAGAAAGGTGCAACACTGGACCTCCTCTTAGGAAACGAGGTTGGGCAAGTGACTGAAGTGTCAGTCAGAGAGCACTTTGGGTCCAGTGACCATAACTATCTTAGTTTTAATATACTTGTGGAAAAAGATAGGACAGGTCCACAGGTTAAGGTGCTAAACTGGAGCAGGGCCAATTTTGGGGACGTTAGGCAGGATCTAGCAGATGTTGATTGGGTGAGTCTGTTTGAAGGAAAAGGAACAACTGGCAAATGGGAGGCTTTTAAAAGTGTGATATCAAGAGTCCAGGGATGGTATGTCCCTGTTAGGGTGAAGGGTAAAGCTGGCAGGTTTAGGGATCCCTGGCTGACGAGGGATGTTGAGGCTGTGGTCAGGACAAAGAAGAAGGCATACATTGGGTTTAAACTATTGGGCTCAAGTGAATCCCTAGAAGACTATAAAAAGTGTCGGAGCACATTACAGAGGGAAATCAAAAGAGCAAAAAGAGGGTGTGAGATGGATCTGGCAGATAAGGTTAAAGATAATCCCAAGTGGTTCTGCAGCTATATTACGAGTTAGAAGGTGGCTACAGAGAGACTAGGTCCCGTTAAAGCTCAGCATAGCCATCTATGTGTGGAGCCATAGAAGATAGGAGAGATTTTTAATGAATATTTCTCCTTAGTGTTTACTGAGGAGAGAATCATAGATACTATGGAAATAAGGGAAACAAGTGGAGATGTTTTAGATTGCATACATATTATCAGAGAAGAGGTGTTTGCAGCCTTAGATCACGTTAAGGTGGATAAATCCCCTGGGCCTGATCAAGTCCATCCTCTGACATTGTGGGAAGCTACGGAAGAAATTGCAGAGGCCTTTGCAAAGATTTTTGCTTCATCTTTAGCCACTGGTGAAGTTCCGGAAGACTGGAGGGTGGCTAATGTTGTTCCATTGTTTATGAAAGGTAGCAAAGACAAGACAGGGATCTACAGGCCAGTGAGCCTGACATCAGCGGTGGACAAGTTATTGGAAAGGACACTGAGGGACAGGATCAACCAACATTTGGATAATCAGCATGGATTAGTGCAAGGAAGTCATGTCTGACAAATCTTTTAAGAGTTATTCGAAGAGGTAATCAAGAGGATAGCTGAGGGTAGGGCAGTGGATGTTGTCTATATAGACTTTAGTAAGGCCTTTGACAAGGTCCCACATGGCAGGCTAGTCATGAAGTTTAGGTCACATGGGATCCAGGGACAGCTAACTAATTGGCTTGATGGTAGGAAGCAGAGGGTGATGGTTGAAGGTTGTTCTCGGACTGGAGGCCTGTGACTAGTGTGCCACAGGGGTTGGTGCTGGGACCTTTGTTATTTGTTATTTACATAAATGATCTGGATGCCAATGTACAAGGCATGATTAGTAAGTTTACAGATGATACAAAATGAGGAGGTATTGTTGATAGCGAGGAAGGTTATCAAAAATTACAGAGGAATCTTGATCAGATGGGGAAGTGGGCTGAGGATTGGCAAATGCAATTCAATACAGATAAGTGTGAGATGTTGCACTTTGGAAAGTCAAACCAAGGTAGGACTTATACAGTAAATGGTAAGGTCCTGAGGAGAGTTGTGGAGCAGAGGGACCTGGGAGGACAAATACATTGTTCATTGAAAGTGGCGTCACAGGTGGACAGGGTAGTGAAGAAGATATTTAGCATGCTGGCCTTCATTGGTTGAGGCATTGACTATAGGACTTGGGACATTATGTTACAGTTGTATCAGTCATTGGCGAGGCCACATTTGGAGTATTGTGTACAGTATTGGGTCACCCTGTTATAGGAAAGACATAGTTAAACTGGAAAAAGCATGCAAAGAAGATCTACGAGGATGTTGCCAGGACTAGTAAGCCTGAGTTATGGGGAGAGGTTGGCCAGGATAGGACTTTATTGCTTGGAATGTAGGAGAATGAGGGGTGACCTTATTGAGGTGTATAAAATTATGAGGGGCATAGATAGGATAAATGCTTATTGTCTTTTTCCCTGGCATGGGGCATTGAAAACTAGAGGACTTAGGTTTAGGATGAGAGCGGAAGTATTTAAGAAGGACCTGAGGGACAACTTCTTCACACAGAGAGTCGTGCGTATATGGAATGTGCTGCCAGAGAAAGTGGTTGGGGCAGGTACAAAAGCAACTTTAAGAAAAACATTTGGGTAGGTACGTTGATGGTAAGGGTTTAGAGGGTTATGGACCAAATGCGGGCAATTAGAACTAGCTGAGCAGGTACTGTGTTCAGCATGGGCCCCCTGGGCTGAAGGGCCTGTTTCCATGCTGTGTTACTCTATGACTCTAAGAGGATGGGACTTTTTCCACTGGAGCGTAGGAGGTTAAAGGGTGATCTTATAGAGGTTTGTAAAATCATGCGGGGCATAGTTAAGGTGAACGGCATGTGTCTTTTTCCCAGGATGGGGGATTTCAAGACTACGGGGCATATATTTAAGGTGAGGGGAGAAAGATTTGAAAAAGACATGAGGGGCAATTTTTTCACATAGAGAATGGTTTGTGTGTGGAATGAACTGGCAGAGGAAGAGATGGATGCCGGTACAGTTACAACATTTAAAAGGCATTTGGATAAGTACATGAATAAGAAATGTTTGGAGGGATATGGGCCAAATGCAGGCAGGTGGAACTGGTTTAGTTTGGAAACATGGTCAACATGGACTGGTTGGACTGAAGGGTCTGTTTCTGTGCTGAATGACTCTATGACTCTACAAATGCTGCCTGACCTGCTGAGTTTCTGCAGTGATTTCAGTTTCTCTGTGTTTTGATAGAGAGGTCATTGGTTTTGCCGGGATGTCGATACGGGGTCATAATGTGATCGAGCTGTTTTGGAGATTTGTGACAATGAACCCCAATATCTGCTTAATGAGCTGTAGGCTTTTAAGGAACACTCGTAGTATTTTTCCTTTCTTGGGGAGCTTTGAGTATGGTTGTTATTTGGTAAAAATGTAACTGGTGCAATAATGACTTCTTAAAATAATCGTTTGCTATTATTTAACCAATTGTGTTGAGGAAATGTTGCCTTGAATAAATGGCAGTGTTAATCCAATGTAAAAACTGGAAGCACTGAAAACACTCAGCACATCAGTCAACATCTGCAGAAAGAGGGTTAACATTGAGCTGAATACCAATTTTCTTCAAAACCTTTTAATATTCATTGTCAATAATCTTGCATGATAACTTTTTGCCTAGTTCAATAAATACCAAAAATAATTTGGTTTAGAAATTAAATAGCTCATACATCATTTAAATAATTGTAAGCCATCAAAATACGTGTTTAATGTGACTCTCTTCTGGAATTAAGTTGCTATCCAGTTGCTATCATTGGAATTTGTGCAGTGTAAGGATGAACTTACAGCTGTTCTCAGCAGGTGACAAATTCTTAAGCACTTTTGGCATTATATAAATGCCAAAGTTTGTTTAAACTCTGGTGCATGTGATTTTGTTTTCATTTGTGATACAAACTGTCTTTGTCACAGAATGGACACTCCACCTATTTCTGCCAATGGACACTCCTCTTGTTTCTGCCAATTTGGTTCTCTTTATCTCCCCTTCTTCATTTCAATATCCCCTCTCATCCAACCAGCTGTCTGGAATTGTCGAGGTACAGAATTTCCACACACGAGTTTAGACATTGTATGAATGGTAGAAACATATTTCCATAAGTCAGCACTGGTTCTGTCAATCTTCTACCCCTTCGCCTTCCCTGGTTAGACCATAAGAAGTTGGAGCAGAGCTAGGCCTTTCAGCCCATCAAGTCTGCTTCACCATTCAATGAGATCGCGGCTGATTTAATAATCAGCTTCATTTTCCTGTCTTTACTCCAAAATGCTTGATTTACTGATTAAAAGTATGACTGTCTCAGCCTTGAATATTTTTAACAAACCACCCTCAACAGCCCTTTGTGATAAAGAATTCCACAGATTCCATAGAGAGAAGAAATTCCTCATCTCTGTCCTAAATGGGTGATCCCTTATTCAGAGATGGTTCCCTCTGGTGTTAGACTCTCCCACAAGGGGAAACCATCTCTCAGCATCTACCCTGTCCATCTTCTAAGCATTTTATATGTTCCCCTTCCTGTTTAAATTTAGCTGAGGGGATCTCTAAGTATGTGGCAATAGTAATGTCAGCAAACTGGCACTCAGCTAACCACACTGAAGGATTCACACAGCAAACCAAAAAGTTAGAAGTACTTAAATCATCCCTCACTTTTAATTTAAATTTTCAGGTAGCAAAATTAATAATTATGTTTGGATTAAGATATATGTTAAAATAAAGAGAAATAAATGTTTTAAAACAATATTATTTCAACGTGCTGAGATGTTATTGGGCAGGCCTTGGCCTAGTGGTATTATAGCTGGACTGTTAATCTAGAGACCCAGGTAGTGTTCTGGGGATCCAGGTCCAAATCCTTCCATTGCAGATGGTGACTTTGAATTTGATAAAAATCTGGAATTAGGAGTCTAATGATGACCATGAATCCATTGTTGATTTTTGGAAAATCCCATTTGGTTCAGTACAGTCCTTTAGGGAAGGAAACTGCCATCCTTACCTGGTTTGGCCTACATGTGACTCCAGGCCCACAGCAATGACTCTTAACTGCCCTCTGGGCAATAAATGCTGGCCTAGCCAGTGATGCCCTCATCCCATGAATGAATAAACAAACAAACAAAATACATGGAAAAATTGGACATTTTCTACATATTAAATTAGCTTTTCAGGGCTGCTGCGGGTATTCAGTGTAATTATGAAGTTAATGTTCTATTAAAAGCTCAGTCCAAGCTCAGTCACACCCCTTTCAGCAAGGTGCAACTTTTTCGAGGTTTTGTTTTGTACTGACAGACTAACAGCACGTATTTCTTTAAGAATTTCATAGATGGACAAGTCGGGCTGAAGGGTCTATTTCTGTACTGTGTAACTCTATGACCCACTGATGTTGAATGTGCATTCTAGATTATGCCACAAGGGGAGACATCCTCTCTATGTCCACCTGGTGAGAACTCTCAGGATCTTATATGTTTCAATCAATTTGCCTCTTACACTTCTAAACTCCAGCAGATACAGGCTTATCCTGTCCAATCTTTCACCATAAGACAACACACACATTCCAGCTAATAGTCTGGTAAACTTTCTCAGAGCTGCTTTCTACTTACTTACATCTTTCTTTAAACAAGATGAATACTGTACATTGTACTCCACATGTAGTCTCCCTGTGTCCTTTATAAACTGAGGCACTAGCTTTCCTACTCTGCATTCAATTCCCCTCATAGTTAACACTGCTAGCTTTGCTACAATGTTGAGATCTGTATCAGAGCTCTGCACTATCTCAATTAGCAAAGATGTTTCCCCACTATTTCTGTGTACTTAAAGATAATTCAGAAGTATGTTGTCACCAGACACTCCACTTGTTATTAATTAACAATAGGAGCAGAAAGTCAGAAAATGGACCTTGCAGTTGGTTTTCACACGAGCACTGATGGTTTATTCATGAGCCATTTACTTCAAAAAAGTGCTCATGCACAAAACCAGCCACTGAACAATTCCACAGTCCATAGGAATTCCTCAGCAATTTGTTTCAACCATTCCTTAAAAAAAATTACAGCTGACACTCACTTTGCAAAAATGTGAAGTGAAGATTTTGTCATAGCTTCTCAAAGATACCCAGTTACAGGTGGTCAGTGATTTATGAATGTCTGACTTACAAACACTTAATGCTTACAGCCGAGATCCCATCTTAATGCTAACTTTAAAGATCTGACATGTGAAAGTTTGCTCATACTTACAAATGGCTATTTTAGGTGGTACTGCATTGTGTTCCAGCTCATGTAGAAATCGACTGAAAAACTTAGTCAGGAACAGAAACAGTTCGTAACCCAGGGACTGTTGCATTGTTTGTGACAAATTATTCTTCACGTTTGCTCCCACCCTTCAATGTAGTTAGCACTGTGCTATAGCTGAACGTAAGTAATTTATGCAAAAAAATCTTGTTTTGAACATTATTAAAAATCAGACCAATTAGGATAGCTAATTTGTGGTAGTGACATTTACACTAACAGCATTTCAACTAATAAGTACTGAGCTATTATTGGACTAATTAAAATGGACTTTGCTGGAGACATTACATGTATTATAATTTGATGACATCACATTACTGCCAATCCAAAAGTAACATTATTTGCCCCATTTTAAACTGTGCTATTTATAAATTACAGTCAGATGATTTCTGTCAGGGTGGTGGCAGGAATGACTACAATTGACCTTGGTACGTTGGATTGGGAAGGAGTATTATGAGAAGACCCCATTAACGATCACCTTCTAGTGACTCCTGTGGAAAGTCTGCATGTATGCATGATTAAACATCACCGAACTGGGCTCAGCTGTGATGCCCATCCCTTCTAGTTGTTGAGTTGCCTGCCAAGACGCATTGTTTTGACTTGCACATCATGTTTGGGCTCTCAAATGACGTACCTATGCCAGCACAACACAGCTCCATCAGAAATATTGGAGAGGGATCTAAATTTACTCAGCATGCCACAGAAAGAGGTTCATTTTCACAGCAAGAAATACCATCATCATCTTATTTCTGGGTTTCAGCACTTGGTAGCTAATGTATTAAACAGTGTATTCTATTTTGTGGGAATGCTGGAATAAGTAATACTCAATTTTAACTGGTGGGGGCTAACCTATTGTTTGAGTAATTTCAGTGAATAACTGAGTCACGCTAACCTGGAAAGTCTCACGTTTGATGCTCGTTCAGGCTAGATTAGCTAATTTTAACAGAGCTGAGCTACAATTGGCCTCAGAACCACTGGGCTAGAGAGGGAAATTTGGTCAGAATTCACATCCATGATTATCGTCCATTCCCTCCCACAGGAAACTCAGAAGTTGGTGAAGACAGGCTCCGTGACTTTAATGATATTGTGTGGTTTAGTAGCCTATCAGCACACACAGCCAATGGCAGCTAGCAGAGATTTCACACTCAAGGACTGAGTTTTGGGGCTCTAGTGTCCCTACCTCTGAGCCAGGATGCATGGGTTCAAATCCGACTTGCTCCAGAGGTGTATCATAACAGATTGATAGAAAATATCAACTTAAGTACTGACAACACATCTAAGGGAGAGGTGAGGGGTAAAAGATTATGAAAAAGAAAGATGTAAATCAACGAAAACACAATGTAAATAATTTCAAAACCAAATTGAAATGAGTCTGGACAGTTGCCTCATGTTTTTGCATTCCTGCATGTGTTCCTGTATTGAAGAGTCTTGATGATGTCAGTTCCTGTCAGTTGGGTGTATGGAGCAATAAACGGAGTGAGGTTGGGTTCCATTTCACCAAGGAGCTGTACCATGTGATTGTGAAAAGAAGACTTGGATTTCTCTAGCACCTCTCATATCCAGAATGTACCAAAGCTTATTGGAGCCAATGAAGCACTTTGTAATACAAAATAAAAACTGAAAAAACTGTGGATGCTGTAAATTAGAAACAAAAACGGAAATTACTGGAAAAGCTCAGCAGGTCTGGCAGCATCTGTGGAGAGAAATCAGAGTTAATGTTTCGGGTCAAGTGACCCGGCAGTTTCCTTCCCTAAAGGACATTATTGAATCAAATGGGTTTTTCTCCAACAATAACGGTTTCATGGTCATTATTAGACACTTAATTTTAGATTTTTTTAATTGAATATTCAATTCAAATTCCACCATCCCCCATGAGGCGAATGCTTGGAGGAGTTAACTAGCAAGTTAGACAAAGGAGATCCAGAGGACATGATCTATTTGGATTTCCAGAAGGCCTTTGAAAAGGTGCTGCACAGGAAGCTGCTCAATAAGATCGGAACCCATGGCATTAGGGGCAAGGTACTGGCATGGAGAGAAGATTGGCTGACTGGTAGAAGGCAGTGAGTAGGGATAAAGGGGTCTTTTTCAGCATGGCAGCTGATGACTAGTGGAATTCCATCGGGATATTGGGACCACTACACTTCACATTATGCATTGACAATCTGTACAAAAGAACTGAGGGCATTGTTGCTAAGTTTGCAGAAGACACAAAAATAAGTGGAGGGCCAAATGGTGTTGAGGAAGAGGGGAGGCTGCAGAAGGTCTTGGACAGGCTGGGACAGCGGGCATGGAAAAGGCAGAATGGATACAATGTTGGAAAGTGTGAGGTTATGCATTTTAGTTGGAAGAATGGAGGGGTAGACTATTTTCTAAATAAGGTAAGGCTTCAGAAATTTGAAGCACAAACAGACTTAGGAGTCCTAGTTCAGGATTGTTTTAAGGTTAACATGCAGGATCAGTTGGCAGTTAGGAAGGCAAATGCAATGTTAGCATTCATTTTGAAAGGGCTCGAATGCAAGAGCTGAAATGTACGGCTGAGGCTGTGTAAGGCTGTGGTCAGATTGTATTGGATTATTATGAGCTGTTTTGGACCCCGTATCTAAGGAATGCTAATTGGAGTGGGTCCAGAGGAGGTTTACAGGATGATCCTGGGGATGAAAAGCTTGTCAAATGAGGAGTGGTTGAGAACTCTTGGTCTATACTCAGTGGAGTTTAGAAGGATGAAGGGGGATCTGATTGGAACTTACTGAATACTGAGACGCCTGGATTATATGGATATAGAGAAGATATTTCCTCTAGTAGGAGAGACTAGAACCTGAGGGCACAGCCTCAGTGTGAAGGGACAACCACAGTGTGAAGTGAGATGAAGAGGAATTTCTTCAACCAGAGGGTGGGGAATCTATGGAACTCATTGCCACAGAAGGGGTGTGAAGGCCAGGTCATTGACTGTATTTAAGACCGAGATAAATAGGTTCTTATTCAGTAAGGAGATCAACAGTTACAAGAAGAAGACAGGAAAACGGGGTTGAGAAACATATCAGCCATGACCAAATGTTGGAGCAGACTCAATGGGCCAAATGGCCTAATTCTGCTCCTTTATCTTATGGTCTTACAGAAATGGCCACACTCTGACTTTGCCTCTTTAAATGTGTCCTTTCCTGTAAAGGTTAAATAAAAAAGATCACATCCTCGGTCTCCTGCAAGAAAATCCTTTATTGTCCGTCAGTGAGTGACACAAAGTTGGCATTGAATAGGAACTCACCTCAAAAAAATATTTGCACTATAACCAACCCATTCTTGTCCTCGTAAATTGGTGTAAAAACATAGACTTCCACTTTTGTATTATAGTTGTTCAAAAGGGCACAGGCGTGTGAGTAAGCCCAAGCACAATTTTACAAAGAAGGAACTTCTGTTTTGATAGCTTTATTCTGGGTTTTCCCTGCTGACTTCCATTACAGGAAGTTCGCTGGAGGTTTATTGAAAAGAATATCAGGGAGAAGCACTGATGCTTCAGCCACTTCAGTAATTTTTATTATTTTTAGAATAAAAATATAATGAAACATTCCTTTTTATGTACAATAATTATAGAAATGTTGTGTTAAAAGACAGAAACATTGACAAGGAGGATGCGTGCTGGATTGTAGCCAAAGAGAAACATCTGATTGAACAAAAAAAAATTCAATCGGAACTTTTTTTCATTTTTTGATGAAATGTCTTTCAGCTTAATTGAATATTTTCCCTTCCAGTCATTGAGGAAGTCAGTTTTGTTAGTTTTGCTTTGCTGAGTCCACATTCTGTTGTTACAGCTTGCAGTTTTGCAGCTTGAGGTTTTCCTGGATGTTATGTACACAAACCCTTCTGAGTATTGAAGTATCTGTAGAATTAAAGGCTGTGATGCTAATAATGGGAGTGTGTAACACTGAGGTCCCAGGAGCATTAATCATATTGAAAGTGCAGTCAGTTCCATTTGCTAATGAATCCACTGTTTGATCAATGTGCTGGTGTACATGAAAAATGCACCAGTTTTTGACTTTTCTCTGTTAGAATGGATGACCAGAACAGACTGTCTGCACTTTCTTTTCTTAAATGGCTCTAATGTTTCACAAGAGTTCCTCTTTAGCCACAGAACTGCATGTGAAAGATCCATTGCTTATGTGCTCCATTTTAACTCTGCCAAATGCCCTGTCATCATTGTTGTGTTGGGAATGCAGCTAAAATACCTGATCCAGTTTCATTGTATTACATCAGCCCTCAGTTACACATGGTGCCTGATGAACAGCAGTGGAGTCCTAAGTATACCAGAGAGTCACATAAGTCTCTGAAATGTGTCAAATGGAAAAATAAAGTACAAGGTACAGATGCATCCATTGCATGCTGGGTATTACACTGGATAACAAGCAAGTCAGATCCATTACACACTGCTACTCTGCAGTAGCAACATGAATGGGGTTCGCCGCCAATAGCACTCTGCCATCAAGCCACAATGTGGTTCTCCCAACCACACAAATGTTCCAGGCTGGTAAATGGCTTGGAGGGGAACTCTCAGGTGATTGTGGTCCCATGTATCTGCTGCCCTTGTCCTTCTAGATGGTAGAAGTTTGGAAGGTGCTGTTTATTGAAGCTTAGTGAGTTGCAGTAGTTTGTCTTCTAGATGGTACAGACTGCTGCCATTTTGTGCTCTTAGTGCAGAGAGTTAATGTTGAAGGTGATGGATGTGTGTCAATCAAGTAGGCTGCTTCGTCCTGAATGATATCAAGCTTCTGGAGGTCCCCTTGATGTCAAGGGGAATTGGATAGCCTCTCTCTCTTGTTTGAGATGCTCGTTGCCTAGCATTTGTGTGGTATAAATGTTATTTGCCACTTATCAGCCCAGCCTGAATGTTGCCCAGTTCGTGCTGCAGATGGATTTAATGGTACAGGTGTATAGAGAAAGATATTCTGAAACATTTCCCTTTTAGCATTTATTCAGAGTCTAACTTCAGACAGTGTGAGTAGAATTCTTATTGGTGGCCCTATACAACAACAGTCATCAATCTTCAAGTGATTCATGGTTTTCAATGTGCATGTAATCAGTTCTAAAAGGATATGTATAAATCCAAGACTTTCATAGCAGACCTTTGCAGAAATATTACTTCATGCATCAAATGACCCCTTCCAATATTCTTTGTATCTTTACTGTTGCAGTTCCAGAGTAAGGAAGCAATTATGGTTGCAGTAATGAACGGGACAACCTCAGCTGATTAAATACAACAACAGTCTGGGACCATTGAAAAGTAGGGAGGGCAGGAGATTCATTAGGTGTGGGTTTGTACATTGTGATGAATCACTATCTTATGCTTTGTTTGAGTTCATTGATCTGAGGTTATCCAGTACTAGACTCTGCATTCAGTCAAGTCTAACTGAACCAAGAGCAGTGTTGAAAATACTGTTAGGCAAGACCACTGAAGGTGTTTATGGAGCTATACACAGGCTGGCTTGCTGGTGAAGTGCTATATCAGAAGGTGATGAGGAAAGCATGCTTAGTTCATAAACATAAGGAAGTTTATCCGAGCAATAAGATGTTGATCTCAGTTCAGACATTGTGAAAAACATCAGCCAAATAGTGACGCCTCAAGTGGGCGAGATGACTAAATATTGTTTAGCCTCTCCAGCGATGCACGATAAACTGGAAAATGCAACACATGGACCCTGAAAGATTAGGCTATTGAAAACACAAGATGAAAATCTACAAATATGTCATTTAAATAAAAATGAATGTGGAGACAACTCATCAGAAATTTTTGCATGTCAGTGCGGTATTTTTAATTGCTGACTATCTAAGTTCCTCTTACTGGAACTGTGGTCAGATAATGCAGGTTAAGAATAGCAGCTGTGGTTTGCATTAAGGAAGGGAAACAAAGGTAGTGTGGGGATAGAAGGCAGAGAATGGCATTTAGAAAAATATGGAATTGAGAGTGATGTTTGTCTGAGTGTTTATCACAATATTCTGGTTTGTTTTATTTAGAGCTTTGTTACAAACACTGCTTTGGAATGTTGGTCTGGATCCTGCAAAATATTTTATTTGATGGTCACAATGAGGTTACAGTACATTAAAGGAGAACAATGGAATTTATTTAAATGCTAATATGCAATTCTTATTTTTAAGGTAAATGCCAGGAGTTGCATTCAGATGCAATTCGATTGGTCAAACTACCAGACTTGAAGGAAAACACTATAGCTAAAAGCCAACAAAAGAAAAAAGAAATTGGAATAACAACTCTATTGGAAAGCTTAACTTATTTAGCTACTAAACAGTAACTGTTAAAATATAGTAATGTCCCATAAACACACACTTGGCAAAGGTAAATTCAGTAAAATAGATTGTATCAGATGTGATTCCCCAGTCCAGGAGGGAAAATGTCAAGAGAAAGCTCTAAGAGAGATAGTAACAGGGAAAGATGTACTGCAGCTTCCAAACCCAGCTTCAAGACCCCAGCAACTGCTACTGAGAAACTAAAACTAAAAAATCCTGGTTCTGTGGGAGCTTGACCCCACCCATTCGGGCTGTTTCTATTGTTCTGACTTTAGAGAAAAAACCCAAGGCCTCACAAGCTGTTTACTTTATGAGCTTCAAAGCAGACTGCTCAATACGTCTGTCTCAAACTTTCTTCACAAAAAAATCACTACTTTGGTTGAAAAATATTGAATGGCAACTGGACCTTAAAGCAACAATAGGAATAAGAATATCCTGACCAGATGAAATATTGCTTTCTGTCTCCTGCATGTGCACATAAACATAAAATCGGTAGGCCACTTGACTCCTTAAGCCTGTTCCGTCATTCAATAAAATCCTGGGTAATCTGTTTACTCCACATTTCTGCCTACCCTGATGACTTCTCAACTCCTTGCTTATTAAGATATTATCTACCTCGGACTTAAAAATACTCAAGGACTCTACTTCCACTTCCTTTCATATACACAGAAGTTCTTCGCAAAACTATTCCTTAATGAACAAAGTAAGATGAGATGGCAGCTCTGAGTTGATTTTGAAAAAGGCACGTATTCAAACAACTTATACAAGGAAGACATTGCCCAAATTTGTTTCTGACTGAGGTCAGCAAACAGCAAACAACCAGGACATGCCTGACCACTTCAAGAAAGTGGCACCACATTCAGAAAAACAAGATGACATTTCCAAACTAGAGTTCATGTGGGCTAAATCTCATGCTAATTTGAACATGTAAATCAATATAACAGCCCCTCTGAGTACATTAGCTACTGACAGCTTCTAACAAATGAGGTGATTATAATATTCTGTTGCGATGGAGGTATGTTGGCAGTCAAGCGAATCCAATTCAGAGATTCTACATAATGCAGACCTAATTCCTACAGTTTTACCTGGACAAAGAGCACACCTTAAGTGAAAATTTGGAATTCTCTACCACAGACAGATTTTTAATCAGTAAGGGAATTGAAGGTTATGGGGAAAAGGCAGGAAACTGGAGTTGAGAAATATCAGATCAGCTGTGATTGATCGGCAGAGTAGAATAGAAGGGCTGAATGGCCTACTCCTATCCCTGATATAGTGTCTAAAAGGTAAACATAATTGAAGACCTGTGTTACTTTAAACTGCAGGCGTGTGTATAAACATCTATCTCGACTGTTATTATCTATTGTCTCGTGCATTCAAGTGCAGAGTTAACATTAGTAGGTGGATCTGCAGCTATGGGTTAACTGTTGGTGAAAAGCAACTTTATTCGAGTTGCCAAGTGCCCTCCTGCTGCTCCTATAATTCAGAACTGCTGGTGGCTGCATTTCAGGAGATCCACAGCAGGAGATATAGACAGCTAATGCAGAGCAACCTGCTGTTTTCTGCCAATTGAGTGGGGTGGGGAGGGGGAAAAGAATAATTGAAGACCTCCTGGCATGTGAGCTAAAGCATACAGAATGTGCATGCCCTACTGAATTCAAGCAGAATTATTTGGATCGATCGGTTTGCAGTCTTCACACGGATGGAACTGCAAGTCAGTCTCTGCTTGAGCTGCTGCCAACTGAGCAGCAGCTCACATTGGGTCAGAATGTCGTTGGTTCAAGTCCCACGCAGAAAATTGTAGCACTGCATCAGATCGGCAGCTGAAGAAGTGCAATCCTGTCAGAGGTCCCAATTATCATTTGAGATAATAACCTGAATATTTAAGGTTTTAGCAGAGATCTGTAGCTCGGGTTGTGGGTGAGGTTGTTGACTTGCTCCCCGAGCTGGCTTGTTCTCATTCAGATGTTTCGTCACCATGCCAGGTAACATCACCAGTGGAGCCTCCGATGAAGCGATGTTATTCTACTCTGCTTGGAATTTATACTGTCCGGTCCATTATGGTGAGTACTGTCATTTCTGGTTTTGATCTGTATGGGTTTGTATATGGGGTCCAATTCTATATGTTTGTTGATTGCATTATGGGTTGAGAACTGGGACAATGTAACTATAGTAGCCCAAGCCAAACATAGACACACACACGAATTCCTAGAAGCATGGTTCTCTACCCGTCATGCAATAAACAAACATATAGAATTGGACCCCATATACAAACCCATACAAATTAAAACCAGGAATGACACTACTCACCACAATGGACCAGACAGTGTAAATTTCAAGCGGAGTAGAACAACATCGCTTCATGGGAGGCTCCACTGATGATGTCACCTAGCATGGTGACGAAACGTCTGAACAAAAACAAGCCAGCTTGGCGAGCAAATCAGCAACCTCATAATAACCTGAAGCCCTGCAAACGCTCACACATGGCTCCTTTGGCACTATTTCGAAAGGCACAAGGACATCTCTTTGGTTTCCGGACCAATTATTCCCCAACATCTCAAAACTGGCCGTCATCACACTGTTTTCTGTGTGGGATTTTGCTGTGTGCAAAATAATTACTGCATTTCCTGCATTACAACAGTGACTAAACTTCAGATTGACTGCAGAGCATTTTAGGATCTTGTGATAGGGTGAAAGGTGCTACACAAATGCAAGTCTTTCCTTTAAAGTAATAAAACACATATGGCATTACAGCTGTTCTAGTTCAACCTGTCAGTTGGTGCAGATGATACACAACTGATGATGATAATGGCCAACCAGAAGATGAAGAACTGCCATTGGTGCTGGACTTAAGCGAAGGTCTGATTGACAATGTACTGGCAATCCCACCTGAGAGAGAGACAGAAATAGCTGAGATCCCTAACTGAAAGCCACTGTCAGACTCAATCACATTCTGGGAATATACTGTTAACCAGCTTCGTATAAGGACCATCCAAGTGCTGAATAGCTGAATGATGAGAGTGCAAGAAAGTTTGATGTTTTATGAAGTAAGTTACTGAGTTTAATCTGTAACTGCACCTTGGAGTAAGAGAATGCAGATCTCTTTCAGAGTTAGCTAGTGATCTTTCCTGACTCTTAGGTA
This sequence comes from Rhincodon typus, assembly GCF_021869965.1. Lineage (NCBI taxonomy): Eukaryota > Metazoa > Chordata > Chondrichthyes > Orectolobiformes > Rhincodontidae > Rhincodon > Rhincodon typus. Next base: position 3,157,251 of record NC_063358.1, read on the forward strand.
TTTAAATCCTTGTTTAAATTTCTCCCAAAAAATGTTTTTTTTAATAAAATTTGTAAACAGAAAGATTTCAACTTGAATATTGTAGGACTTGTAAGAAAAATCAACATGTCCCAAAGACAACATTTTCCACAGGATTCAATTTTAACAGTCTTAATGTTTCCAGAACCTGTTCCATGTCAATACGTAGCCTCGCTCAATATTTCCAATCAGAAATTACAGTTCGTGAAATACATATAAAAAAAACTCTTCACAACAGTTTCATTCTGCAATGCCTCAATACCTTTTCAGTACTCATACATAAACATCATACATAAATAAATCTATATGTTGGGAGGTACATGGTGTGATGGGTAATTCAGTCCCAGCCCTCAGGGAACTGAAAGACCTGGGACAGCTACCTTACCCCACTGTCTCTGCAGCTGCAGCCCCAATCCCTAAAGGCTCCCACATCATAGTCCTGGGCTTCAGAATGTGCCAGTTGCAACATTAGTTTGAAGATAACACCTTGCACTGGAAGACCACCAAGTTTCAGGCAGACCAAATAGTGTCTTTCACTGAGTTGATGGTTCCCTAGGTGCAGTCGATGTTTATCTCAGTGTGCATCCTGAGGAACAGCCCATAGAGCACAGAGCTGCTCCCAACGAATATCCACAAAAACAACTGCATCTCTCCCCAGACCTTCTTTGCAAAGGCACATTCCAGCAGGAGATGGACCAGAGTCTCTCCCCAGTGCAGTCACTTTGAAGGCACTGTGCAGAGGGTGTGATTCCAGATGTGTCAGCAGGTTCCATCACTAGCCAAGTAACACCTTGGTGTGTTTTGGAGAATTCTGGCAATGCGGTATTCTGCAAACTAATTGTGCAGCAGGCTGTGATCTGCTCCTATTGCTTCCAGAAGGTGCACACACAGTGCTGTCCAATAATGGAGGATGGTCACTGATGTCATCACTGTCTGACATTCTAAGGACCAGCAAATCTTTTTAAGTCAGACTGTGAGGTGTGGAGCCCATAGACAGCATGACCTACCCCTCATAGGTATTTTTATTCATTTTGTGTTCTCTACCACAGAGGTAACAATGTGGGGGCAAGAGTCTGAACAAAAGGCTAGATCTAAAGGAGCTGACAAAGGTCTGCAACTCCTTTGAGAAGAGTGAAATTCCAGAAAATAACACTTTCCCAACTGTGTTATACTCTGCGCTTTGGGGCCTGATTGAGCAGGACCTGCTGGAGGTGAAGGAGATCCTTTTCTGGCCAATGGCACATGTGAATCCATGAGAGAGACCTCCTCTGAATCCCCTTGAAGCAGAAAGAGAGAGAGGAAATTAGGAATTGCTGAACAACCTCACTCCTGAACTGAGATGATAAGATTCAGTTACAGGTTATTGCAGACCAGGTCAGTACGGCTCTGGTGCAGATGATTCACCCTGAGCAGACCTACACTGCACCGGCCAGGTCAATCTCGAAAAGTCTCACACTCCCCAGGGATTTGATCACCGGAGTGAGGGACAGAGGGATGGACACTACCTCATGAACCTGGACTTGGAGAAGGCCTTTGACAGAATATCACTCAACTACTTGAGGAACATGCTTTCCAAAATGGGGATTGGGGATGAAATCTGTAGTTGGATCCAATGAATACACATAAATATCAGGATTGACATGGTGGCTCAGTGGTTAGCACTGCTGCTTCACAGCGCCAGGAGCCTGGGTTCGATTCCAACCTCCGGGTGACTGTCTGTGGGAGTTTGCATGTTTGCCCCTGTGTCTATATGAGTTTCCTCTGGGTGCTCCAGTTTCCTCCCACAGCCCAAAGATGTGTAGATTAGGCTGATTAGACATGTTAAATAGTCCATAGTGTTCAGGGATGTGAAGGTTAGGTACGTTAGCCGAGGGAAATGCCGAGTTACAGGGAAAGGGTAGGGGAATGGGTCTAGGTGGGCTGTTCTTTGGAGAATCAGTGTGGACTTGTTGGGACGAATGGCCTATTTCCACACAGTAGGAATTCTATGGATTGAAGTTTCAGTTAGAGGTTCTGGATCAAATCTGGAGTCAGCTGGACTGCCCTCTCCTTCCCATGTCCTGTTCATGTGTTGTACAGAATCCTTTGACACAACCATTACAATGGACCTGGGCATAAGAGGAGCTCCAAACCAAGGTAGTGGAGGCTTTCAGGTTAAAGCATCACTGTACATGGACAAAGTCATTATTTTCTGCTTGGATCTGCTCTTGATGAGTAGACTGATGAGCGTCTGTAATCAATTCGAACTGGCTTCAGAAGCCAAAGGTAAACCAGCAAGGATAAGGTTCTGAGCTGACTGACTAACTGAGTCTTTGTCCCCCTTCACTGTTGGGTCAGATCACCCGAAAGTGCTGGGGATACAGTTCACAGGGGATGGCCATTGTGCTAAAACTTGGATACAGGGAGTCACCATGGTCCAACAGAAACTGAGCATGTGAGAGCACTGGTCACTTTCCGTTGTGGGTAACAGCCTGGTCATCAGGTGAGCTGCACTGTCTCGGGGGTTACTGTATGTGATGCAGGTTAGGCACCTCCCTCCTGCACCTTGACGCTCACCTGAGCCACCTTCCTCTTTATCCAAAGATTGAAAATGGACCACGTTCACAGGGACGCAATGTACAAAGCTCTAGGTTAAAGAGGGAGAAAATGTACCTATCATCACCTTCATCACATAAAAGCAAAGTACTGCAGATGCCAAAAATTGGAAATTAAACCAAAGTTCTGGAGAAACTCGGCAGGTCTGGTAGCAGGTCAGAACTGTGGACCCTGAGTTCTGAAGAAGAGTCACCCTGGACTCAATGTTAACTCTGTCTTTCTGTCCACAGATGCGGCCAGACCTGCTGAGATTTTCCAGCGTTCTCTGTTTGTATCACTGTCACCCTGATGGCCACATGCTGCATTAAGCTGTGCGTACACCCTCGGCACATAAACACCAAGTATCACTATGCAGTGCGGTTCTACCTGTCCCCAGGATTCTCACAGATAGGTCTGGCCACATTGCCATGGAACACTCCAAGTAGGCTGACCATATTATACCCCAGACATCCACCATCCCTCCTCTAGAGAGGTTTATGCAGAAAACAAAAACCCTATTGACCATAAGTCCATCAGGAAGTGACCAGTGAGCAACGTCCTCGAGGCTTTGGGGGAAATGAGATGTTGTGATCCTGCTGGACGGTTCCTGAGCAGGCTGTCAAAGTCATTCAGCAGAACACCTCAATGCCAGAACTTACAAAAAGCACTTTGACATATTTTTACCCACATTAACAATTAGGTTAAAGCAACTCCCAAAGAGATTGCCAAACAGCTTGCAAGTGGGTTTACTGGACTCTTCTGTTTAATTAACACTGTCTGTACATCAAAGACAGCAATAAACTAGAGGGTAACACAGGATTCTACACATTCTTCTACCTCCTGCTGATAAAACAAGAAAGGGGAGATTGAAACTGCATGGTTATCAGTTCCATAGCTTCAGCACCAATACATCAAGCAGAAAATTTGGTACTTTATATTTTGTACTGAAATGTTAAAAACTGATGAGCTGCTGGACAGTTAGAATTCACACAGAGACTTTCATAAAATCCAGATGGTCATACTGTGGGAAAAGGGATGAGAAAGAATGGAGATTTTGTTTTGTGATAAGATGAATGCAATTCCTCCAAACTGTAATTTAAGAATACAAGAAACTTCAGGAACTGGAACAGTGTTGTGTTGAGCAAGTCAGTCTTTGTACCTTGATTCAGTCCCCTTCAGTGCTTTCACCTCACAGCTTCCTGAATCCCTTTGTACTGTCAACTCCAATCACCCTTCCTCCATTCATTCAGAACTCCAATAACCATCCCCTACTGACTCACTCACAACTCCTAATACCTTTCTTTTGGGAAAGGTTCCACCGATGACCCTTCTTACTGTTAACTTTCTCATTTTTCCCCTTGATGAATACTGTCAGATGTCTCAAACTATGCTTGCTTTAGTCCAGCTTTTGTAAAAATTCACTCATGAGATGCGAATGTTGCTGGTTGGGCCCTAGTTGCCCTTGAGAAGGTGGTGGTGAGCTGCCTTCTTAAACCGCTTTAGTCCATGTGCGATAGGTAGTTTTATGAATTTATTTCATTATTCTGTAAAACTTCACTTGAACCAATTTGAAATGTCTCTTACCAGGAGAAATTAAATGTAATGACTTGAAAATCTCCTCCTGACTGTGGATACCAACCGTGAACAAACCTATTCCTATGGGACTTGCCTACACGCTCCAGCCATTCGTCAGGAACACAGCCAACCTTGTGAATCATTGTGCTTTCCAATTGGCTGACAAAACACAGAGTCTGATTACCCAATTGGATAATACATAACTGTCCATTAAACAACCCACTACCCCTCATTTCTCTTTAACAGACATAAAAATAAAGACAATGGCAAAGACAGCTGTTTAGAATGTCCGTGTGATTTTTCCCTCAGGTTTGCTCCCAGCAGGGTCCTGGAGATGGGCCTTCACTTCCTGGAGACAGCAATCCCCAGAAACCCTCACTCCCCATCTCACATCTCTGGTAGCTCCAGCATCAGCTGCTCTTGCCCAGTTATCAGCAGGCCATGCATTTGATCTGCTGAGCAATCAAAAAGAAACAGAAAATAGGAGCAGGAGTAGGCCATTCAGCCCTTCGAGCCTGTTCCACCATTTGATGTGATAATGGATGATCATCCAACTCAATCCTCTGTTCCCACTTTCTCCCTGATATTCTTTGATCTCTTTAGCCCTCAGACATATGTCTAACTCCTTCTTGAACATTCAGTATTTTGGCCTCAACCAATTTTTATGGCAGAGGATTCCACAGGCACCCCACTCTCTGGATGACGTTGAGCCATTAGCCTGGAAAGAGTTGTTTACACAGGATAACTGTTGTTGGAAGGCAATGTGTTTTTCACCTCTGGGAACACGTAATAAAGTCACAAATTATAAATGCTGGAGATAACATGGTGCTCGTGTTGATTTCATGTGCCCCAATCTGTGATACCTCTTCACCTCTTTGAAAAACAAAGGCTTGCATTTATATAGTGCCTTTCAGGACTCCCAGAATTCCCAACATGCTCCACAGCTAACAAAACCTGTTTGAAGTGTAGTCACTGTTACAGTCAAGGAAATTCAGCAGCCATTTTGTACACTGCAATCTCCCATACACGGCAATGTAATAATTACCCAGATGGTCTTGTTTTTCCGACGTTAATGGGGGGGGGGGGGGGGGGGGCGCAAATTAGGCAGAATACTGGGATCCTGCTTTTATTCAAAATTGTGCTATGAAATCTTCAGGATGCACATGAGAGGATAGTTAAGACCCCAATTTAACATCTCCTGAGTTTGGCCAGGCCAATGAATACCTCACTGCCCAATCAATGAACCAGCAGGTGCCTCCATAGATACCATCCGACCTGTCCTTTGGGACGAGGTGCCTGTCCACTGTCAGGTCTCCCCCTTGATTGAGGTCTCAGTGATTGAGGTCCTTTCTGCTGAGAGCTGCTAGCTCCTGTCTTATACAGTCCCTCGAGGCTGAGAGTGAACTAGAGAGAGGCCAGTAGCTTGAGATTACCACCACAACCAGCTGCAAGGCTGGGGCCATCTTGGGACTCCAAATCAAAGACAAATGAAGGTGGAACCAGAAATGTGTGAGGGTCACCAGAGGGAGTGAGTAGCTTCAAAGACCAGGATATCACCTCTCTGCCTAACGTTGGGTTCTTCGAATGGGGACAGAGTGCCTGACCACGAGGAACACCCCTAGGATTTACTCCCCTCCCAATTAAAAGCCAACAGGATCACCTTGCTGAGGGCACTGGAAACTCCACTAGTGCCCATTGATCTCTGCACAAGCAGAAACTTGCAGTTGGCTCAGGGATAATGGCTATCGGATGGCTCATTAATGAATCTATTTGACACTCTGTTACTGGCAGAAAATCCAGTGTCAGCACTGTCCTCCCGTGAATTAATTGGGGAGGTTTCCCTGAATCTCTGATAAAATTGACTTTGTGTTGAATTACAGCCAGCAGAATGGTACAGTGTTCAAACTCTATAGCATTTTGGGCACAGCACCAGGAATAGTATCCAATCCCAGTAACAAAAACAGGAGACATGCCACTGCTGAATGCAGCGTAGAGGAGGACTGTATCTCAGGTGTCATAGGAGAGTCAGGAAGGCTAGCGACACTTGGGCTACAGTAATTTAGGGGATTTCAAAACTGAAATAATTTAAGAAACAATTAGCTTTGGTATGGGGTGAGGGTATTTGGATTTCATTTAATTAATAGTTGTCTAGTGCATTAAGAATGAGTTCAGGTATTAGAATCTTTCCAGAAAGAGGATAGATTATCAATAAGGAACACTGTTCAATCAATCTTGTGGTAGAGAACCAAAGATGATGATTACAGTGTTACAGAGACAGAACCTGGGAAATGTTTCATTATTATAATACTGACCTTATAGCGCAACAATAAACACACTAAAAATGCTCATATTTTTAGCTTGCTCTTTCCTTTATTTTTGTTGTTTTCATCATTTTAACACTAATTAACTTCATTCTTTATTATTTACAGTTAAGATGTGAAGGTGCTGGTGTCAGACTGGAGTGGGTAAAATCAGAAGTCACACGACACCAGGCTATAGTCCACCAGGTTAGTTTAAAATGCTGCTCCTTCATCAGCTGAGCAACTTCACCCTGACGAAAGAGCAGGGTTCCGAAAGCTTGTGATTTCAAATAAACCTGTTGGACTATAACCTGGTGTCGTGTGAGTTCTGACCTTGTTTACAGTTAAAAATTGGCATTGTCTGCTGGTTTTAGAAATGGACCATTTTAAGCTGACTTAAAGTTGGTTCCAACATTTTTACTTGTAGCTCTTTGAAAGTCAGCAACACAAGGGTTTAAACTTCACGAAGCTTGGCGAGACAGGCCAACCTGTAAATAATGCTGTTTGCAACATCCAGAACAACCAGTACTTGGGCAGGAACTCACCCAGCGTGTATCAATGATTAAACTTTTTTTTAAAAAATGAGTATGGAAGAATATAAAGAATTTAATCTGAAAAATGGCAATCATAACAACAATATGCTGAACTGGTTCTCAGACAGTCCAGATCCTCACATATCTTTCAAACAGAATTGATGTGTTGTAGCTGTATGATGTGGGAGCTGGCCAATCCCATTGCGAGCTGCAGTGACCACATCTGCAGCAAGAGTTGGTTGCTTGAGGATCTTTGGCTCAGAGTTGATGAGCTGGAATCGGAGCTTCAAACACTGCGGCACATCCGGGAGGGGAAGAAGTACCTGGACGCTCTGTTTCAGGAGGCAGTCACACCTGGTAGATTAAGTACTTCAAATTCAGTCAGTGACCAGGGACAGCAGGGTGTGATTGCAAGTGAGGCAGATAAGGGGTTCCTGAGTTCAGGAACGGGGGAGCCTCAGCTCTTGACCTTGTCCAACGGGTACGAGGTACTTGCTCCCTGTGTGGAAAATTGCTATCCTGTACTGTAGAAAGTTCACATTATCCAAACAGCATCCACTATTCATCAATATCTTTACAGCCAGTTCGCGTTAATGAAATTCATGTTATAGCAGAAATATCTGTATTAAGATGTTACCAGGTATGGAAGGTTTGAGTTACAAGGAAAGGCTGGATAGGCTGGGACTTTTTTCACTGGAGCGTACAAGTTTGAGAGGAGACCTGATAGAAGTTTCTAAAATAATGAGAGGCACAGATAGAGTTGATGGTAGTTGACTTTTCCCCAAGATGGGCAGTTTCAGGACTAGGGGGCATATTTTTAAGATGAGAGGAGAGAGATTTAAAAAAGACACAAGAGGCAAATTTTTTACACAGAGGGTGGTTCGCTTGTGGAATGAACTTCCTGATGAAGTGATGGATGCGGGTACAATTTCAACATTTAAAAGTATTTGGATGGATATATGAATAGGAAAGGTTTGGAGGGATATGCGCATGGACCAGGCAGGTGGGACTAATTTAGTTTGGGATGACGTTTGACATGGACTCGTTGGACCAAAGGGTCTGTTTCCATGCTGTATGACCCTATGACAGGAAAAACATGCCAGCCATTCATGACAAGGAGATTAAGGTAGGTGAGGACCTAGAAACAATCATTATCATGAAAGAAGTGGTGTTGGACAAACTAATGGAGCTAAAGGTAGACAAGTCTCCGGGCCCTAATGGAATGCATCCCAGGTTATTAAAAGTGACGGCAGGAGAAACAACAAATGCACTCGTGGTAATTTTCCAAAATTCGCTGGATTCTGAGGCAGTTTCAGCAGATTGCAAAATAGCAAATGTGACACCAATGTTTAAAGAAGGAGGTAAACAAAAGATGGGGAATTATAGGCTGGTTAGTCTAACTTCTGTAGTGGGGAAAAAGCTTAAATTTATCATCAAGGAAGAAATGGCAAAACATCTAAAGTAGAAATTGTCCCATTGGGCAGATGCAGCTTGGGTTCATGAAGGGCAAGTCATGCTTGACGAATTTGCTGGAATTCTAGGAAGACATTATGAGCGCAGTGGACAATGCGGACCCAGCAGTTGTGGTGTACCTAGATTTCCAAAGGCATTCGACAAGGTGCCGCACAAAAGGCTGCTACATTAGATAAAGGTGCACGGTGTTATGGACAATGTATTAGCATGGATAGAGGATTGGTTAACTAACAGGAAGCAAAGAGTAGAGATAAATCAGTGCTTTTCTGGTTGGCAAACAGTGACTAGTGGTGTGCCGCAGGGATCAGTATTGGGGTTGCAATTGTTTACAATTTACATAGATGATTTGGAGTTGGGACCACATGTAGTGTGTCAAAGTTTGTGGATGACACTAAGACGAGTGGCACAGCAAAGTGTACCGAGGACTCTGAAAGTTTGCGGGGGATATGGATAGTTTAAGTGAGTGGGTGAAGGTCTGGCAGATGGAGTACAATGTTGATAAATGTGAGGTCATCCATTTTGGAAGGAATAACAGTAAAAAGGACTATTACTTGAACGGTAAAAAATTGCAGCATGCTGCTGTGCAGAGGGACCTGGGTGACCTTGTGCATGAATTGCAGAATGTTGGTTTGCAGATGCAATAGGTGATTGAGAAGGTAAATGGAATTTTGTCCTTCATTGCTAAAAGAATTGAGTTTTAAACCAGGGAGGTTATGTTACAGTTGTATAGGGTGCTGGTGAGGTCCCTACCTGGAGTATTGCGTGCAGTTTTAGTCTCCTTACTTGAGAAAGAATGTACTGGCACTGGAGGGGGTGCAGAGGAGATTCACTCGGTTGGTTCCAGAGTTGAGAGGGTTGCAGTATGAGGAGAGACTGAGTAGTCTGGGATTACATTCATGGAATTTAGAATAATGAGGGGGGATCTTATAGAAACATATAAAATTATGAGGTGAATAGATAATATAGAAGCACGGAGGATGTTTCCACTGGTGGGTGAAACTAGAACTAGGGGACATCGCCTCAAAATAAGGCGGAGCAGATTGAGGACTGAATTGAGGAGGAACTTCTTCACCCAAAGGGTTGCGAATCTGTGGAATTCCGTGCCCAGTGAAGCAGTTGAGACTTCCTCATTGAATGTTTCTAAAGCTAAGTTAGATAATTTTTTGAACAGTAAATGAATTAAGGGATACAGTGAGCAGGTGGGTAAATGGAGCTGAGTCCGCGAAAAGGTCAGCCATGATCATATTGAATGGCAGAGCAGGCTCGAAGGGCCAGATGGCCTACTCCTGCTCCTGGTTCTTATGTTCTTAAACCATTTTTGAGCTCAAGTTAAACCATATTGTTCAACAGCAGGGTTCTGAACTTTGGATTCATGGATATGGTTTTAGACCAATAGTCAGATAGTGACCAATGAAACCAGATTTAATCTTTATTCACTTTAGATCTATTCAAAATATCAAAAGTTTTAGTGCATTCCTTCCATGTTTTAAATCAACCTGTTCAGACATAAGAAGAAAAAAACAGCACAGTACAGGAACAGGGTCTTAGGCACACCAAGCCTGTGCCATCCTCTGACATCCTGCTAAAGTAAAAACCTTTCACAGCCCATATCCCTCTAGTCCCTGCCTATTCATGTATCTGTCAACCTCTTAAATGTTGATATTGTAAGCACTTCAACCGCCTTCTCTGGCAGCAAGTTCCAAGCACTTATTGCCCTCTGTATAAAAAAAATTGCCTCTCACATCTCCTTTAAACTTTCTCCCTTTTTACCCTAAACCTATATCCTCTAGTAATTGACATTTCTATCCTGGTTAAACAACTCTGACTATCCACACTATTTGTGCCTCTCATAATTTCGTAAACTTGTATCAGGTCGCCCCCTCAATCTCCAAAGTTCAAGTGAAAAACAAACCAAGTTTGTCTAATCTCTCCTCATAGCTCATACCCTCCAAACCAGGCAACATCCTGGTAAACTGTTTCTGTAACCCTGTCCAAAGCCTCCACATCTTTCTAATAGTAGGCAACCAGAACTGGATACAGGTTTCTAAATGTGGCATGTCTAAAGTTCCACATAGCTGCAACATGACTTGTCAATTTTTATATTCTAGGCCCCTAGCGATGAAGGTGAGCGAGCCAAATGACTTCTGATCACCTTATCCACTTGTGTTGCCATTTTCCACGAACTGTAGACCTTTATGCCTAGGTTCCTCTGTTTGTTGATGCTTCAAAGAGTTCTGATATTTACTTCCCTCCTGCATTAGACCTTCCAAATACATCACCTCACATTGGGCTGGATTAAATACCGTCTACCATTTCTCCACCCAACTCTCCAGCCTATCTATATCCTGCTGTATCCTCTGGCAATCCTACTCACTATCTGCAACTCCCCCAATCTTTGTGTCATCCGCAAACTTAGCAATCAAACCACCTACTTTTTCCTCTACATTATTTTATATATATTACAGACAGCAGGAGTCCCAGCATTGATCCTGTGGAACACCACTGGTCGCAGATCTCCATTCTGAAAAACACTCTTCCACTGCTATTCTCTGTCTTCTGTGACTAAGCCAGTTCTGCATCCATCTTTCCAGCTCACTGATGATCCCATGTGACTCCACCTTCTGTAACAGCTGCCATACAGGATCTTGTCAAAGACCTTGCTAAAGTCCATGTAGACAACATGCACTGCCCTGTCCTCGTCTTGTCGCCTTCGCAAAAAACTGAATCAAGTTAGTGAGACACAACCTCCCCTACACAAAACCAAGCAATCCACCGATAATAAGTCCTCTATTTCCATAAGTGGGACATGAATCTCGACCATCTAGTCCAAAGGTAAGAACGTTGTCACTGCCTTTTATGTTTTAGATATTTTCTAATCTTCCTGTTCAGATGCATATCTAGGGCAGGTGGGGCTTGAACACGGTCTCCTGGACCAGAAGTAAGTCATGAGGTTGAGGTGATGGTGTTGGACTGGGGTGGACAAGGTCAGAAATTGCATGACACCAGGTTATAGTCCAACAAGTTTATTTGAAAACACAAGCTTTCGGAGCGCTGCCCCTTTGTCAGGTGATTTCAGACCCTTACCTATGTGTGTTTAAGGGTTTTGTTTTACAACAATCAATAGTGTTTCATGTTCATCATTATTGATTTCAGACAGTTTGTCTTTTTAATTAAATTTAAATTCCAGCCAGATTTGAACCCATGTCCCAGCACATTCCTGAGTCTCTGGATTACTTTAATCACGTGAGTCCATCACCTCCCAGGTCTATGTGTGTTTAATATATTTTCTAATCACCCTGTTCAGAGATGTTATTACACATCTCAGGAGCAGGTGGGACTTGAACCTGGGACTCTCAGACCAGGGGTAGGGACACTACCCCTGCACCACAAGAGTACTCCCTCCAATATGAGTTTTAATAACCACACAATCAAAATCAGTTTCTGCCTCTTTGTAGTTAATCACAATTAATCTATAGTAAACACCGAGGATAACACAGGAAAATGGAGTTAGAAGGTTAGCCATTATATTATTGAATGGTGAAGCAGACTTAAAAGACTTCTGTGTCTGTTGCTGATCTTATATCCATCTGAGAATCAATTATTCTTGAACTTGAACCCTGGGATCTGTGAACACAGTGTATTGCTCAGCTGGCAATTAATAAGTGGAGGGGCAGTTGAACAGGGGCAGGGAGATTCTCAGAGATAGTAGGAACTGCCGATGCTAGAGTCAGAGTTAACACAGTGTGGAGCTGGAGGAAAACAGCAGGCCAGGCAGCATCAGGGGAGCAGGAAAGTTGACGTTTCGGGTCGGGAGCCTTCTTCAGAGATTCTATTTGGAATGAGAAACATGATGACAAAACATTGTAATCTTAGTAAGGGTGGAGAGGAGAAATTGCGCTGTAATCAAGGTGTATAATTAATGGAAATAAAGTGCATGTGTTCCAAATGAGTCATAGAAACAAGCCCTTAGGCCCACCATGTCCCTGCTGACTAACAAACACCAAGCCACACTAATCCTAGACTTGATTTAGTAGGCACTTGGCCTACTATGGCCTGGTATCTTAAGTTGTATCCTGCTGCTTCTTAAATGTTGCCAGAATACCTGCCTCTCAGGCAGCGTGTTCCCTATTTCTAACACGTCTGGTTCAATAATGTTTCCTCAGATCCCTTCTAGACTACTCACTCCTCACCTTCAACTTACACCCTTTGGTCTTAGACACATCTGCCTTGCAGCAAAGATACTCACAACCTACCGTGTAAAGGTATGTTTGGAGGGTATGTATAAATGGGAGTTGGAGGTGTCTTGCAGTGCAGTGGTTACTTCTGAGCCAGCAGGCTTGATTTCAAGTCCTACTTGCTCTACGGATGAGTATAGTTTGTCCAAACAGGTTGATTTGAAATAACTAAATAGGATATGGACAACTAGCAATGATTGCTTCAATGGTGCTATGGAAAGTTCCCCAGTCAAGCATGTGTATCTATATCTAGGAAATCGTAGTAATCGTTGCCATTCCAGAGACAGATGTAGCACAAATGTTTCAATGAATCTGCTGAAGTGATGCAGTGTTCTTGAATCCAATTGACCTGTTGTACTGGGCCAGAGAGTACAAAGACAGAAACTATTTTAATAATGAGGTCACCAAGCAGCTACACTTGTTAATTAACCTGTCTTGAATTTACTGAAGCAAAGATACTCTGTATGTGTCTTAAATCTTAGCTCTGCTAACTCCCAGTGAATTTGTCAGCTCATTCTGATTTTGGGAAGTGAAAATTTTGTGTAAAGGGGAGATAGGGTTGGGGAGGGTTCTCTGTAAAATTTACCCTCAGCAAACATTAAAACAAATCTGCTGCTTCATTGTTACAGCTGGTACACAGCAGTAGCTGTGTGTATGTGTATCTGTTTGTGTGCGCATGCGTGTGTGCACACACTGCCCTGCAGGTAGCTCTATAATAACTGAACTCTATAACCTGTAGCTCTCACGTGGAGTACTGAGAAAGATCCAACTTTCCAGCATAAGACTTGTGGGCTAGTGCAATCGTGACTGAAATCATGGGAATTAATTGAGTAAAATTTATTTTCTGCTGAATCTAAATTGTTTTCCCCTAGAGAAAATGGGAAGAGGGAACTAACTGATTTCAATTCTAACCAGCTTAAAAACTTTACACTGAACTGAAACTTCTTCAATATTAGAAAAACTGAATTTTTTTTTAGAATGATTACTGAAGAATCATAGAATGGTTTCAGCACAGAAGGCTGCCATTCAGCCTGCTACAATTTATTGGAGTAAATTTTATTCAGTCCCACTATACCACAAAATCCTACAATTTCTTCGTCATTTTAATGCTTATCCAATTCTCTTTGAAAACCACAACAGATCATCCCTCCATCACATTGTCTCAAGCGATGGATTCCAGAATGTAAACATTCACTGTTCCTGGTTTTGCCATTGGTTCTTCTGTAACTACCTTTAATCAGCAGGTGTCTTGTCCTTCACTGTTCCACCAATGGGAATGGGTTCTCTCCATCTACACGGTCTAGACCTCCCATGATTTTGAGTGCCTCGTTCAAATCTCTAACAGAACAGTCTCATCTTCTCCAAACTGTCAATAAGACTCAAGCCCCTGTTCATTAGGCACTACTTTAATGGTTAGTAAAGTATAAAACAGAGAGTTCCATGCCAGTTGAATGCAATGCAAAAGGCATTGTGTGTCCTTAACATCACCATCATTAAAATCATTTGTTCCCTTGTCACAGAATTGCAGAATTATTAAGGAGCAGAAGGAGGCCATTTGGCCCATCGTGTCTACACCAGCTCTAGTCTGACTCTATTACTTCCTGCCAATCTCCTACCTGTTCCCCATACCCTGGCACATTATTTCTGGCCAAATAATCATCCTTTGTCCTTTTGAATTTCTCAAATGAACCTGCCACCACCACATTTCCAGGCAGTACATTCCAGACCTTAACTACACCATAGAAACCATACAAATGATATAACCCAGAAGGGAGCCATTTACCCATCTTGTCTATGCCGACCCAAAGACACCCAGATGCACTTTCTAATCCCATCTTCCTGCACACAGCCAATAGCCCTGCAGCTTACAACACTTAAAGTGCAGATCCAGGTACTTTTTAAAAGAGTTTAGGGTTTCTGCCTCCACCACCAAATCAGGCAGTGAATTCCAAACACCCACCACCCTCTGTGTAAAAATGTTTTTCCTCACAACCCTCAAATCCTTCTGCCACTGCTCAAATCTATGACCCCTGGTTTTAGAAGTCTCTGCCAAGGGAAACAGGTTCCTCCTATCTGCTTTACCCCCACCTCTCCTAATTTTGTATACCTCAATCATGTTTCCCTTCAGCCTTACTCAGTTCTGAGGAAAATAAATCCAAACTCTCCACTCTCTCCTCATAGCTACAATTCTCTAGCCCGGCACATTCTAGTAAATCTTCTCTGTACACACTACTCCAGCTGTGGCTTCATCAATGTCTTATACAGTTGCATAATTATATTCACTATGCTACCACCCTTGCTTCATTTACACATCACTTTATATCTACACCCTCTCATACAAGCAGGAACAGCTTCTCCCAATTTACTGTATTCCACTCATGATATTGCAAACCTCTATCAAATCTCCTTTCAGCCTCCTTCTCTCCAGGGAGAACAGTGCCAACTTTTTCAATCTATTCTCAGAACAGAAATTTCTCATTTCTACAACCATTCTAGTAGATCACTTCCTGTGCTCTGTCCAATGCTTTTACATGTTTCCTATAATGTGGTGCCCACAACGCACCAACTGAGGTCAAGTGTCTTGTACAAGTTCAACAGCACCTCCTTGCTCTTGTATTCTATGTCCCCTTTTTAAATGATTCATTCACAGGATGAGGGCATCTCTGGCTGGGCCAGCATTTATTGCTCATCCCTAACTGCCCAGAAGGCAGTTAAGAGTCAACCTGGAGTCATATGTAGGCCAGGACATTAGTGAACCAGATGGGGTTTTCCAACAACATTGATCATTGATTCATGGTCATCATTAGACTCTTTAATTCCTGATATTTATTGAATTCAAATTCCACCATCTGCCATGGTGGGATTTGAACCCAGGTCCCCAGAACGTTATCTGGGTCTCTGGATTAATAGTCCAGTGATAGTGCCATTAGGCCATTGGCTCCCCTTAACAAAACTGAGAACACTGTTGCTTTATTAACTACCGTCTCTATCTGTCCTGACATTTTCAACGATTTGTGCTGCCTGCTGCAATAATCTGATTCAATGTCCTTCCCCCTAAAATCTCTCACTCTCTCTGTCCCTTCCTCCCTCTCTTTCTAATCATGTGTAACAGTAGGAGGGCGAGTCTTTCTGTTACTGAGTTAAAATGCCACTGCAGAGCAGAGAGAGAGCACTCTGTGTGTTCATCTTTTTCTGCTTGGGGTTTGCATTGTGTTACCGTCAAACTTGGAGCTGTCAAAGAGTTCCAAATATTAGCCGTGAAAATAATGAGATTGCTGTCACCTGATTACCGCTAGCTGTCAATTTTTAAAAAACTAAGCTCAATGTGATAAAAAAAAGTCGGTCAAAAACAGAAGCTAATTAGCTAATTGTCAGTTAAACAAGATCTCGCTCCTCCCCTGTGGATAAAACGGGATGAAACCGAGGTTAACGTTGTTTACCACGTTGGCTTTGACCCTTCCTTATTGCTTCTGTAAAAATAGGACTTGAATGAAATGAACATCAAAGATTGCAGAGACCTGACAGCACAGCTCGGAGAATAAAATTACGGAGAGGACAGCTGGGATCACCAATGGGGGGAAATAAATAAATCAAGAGGACATCAGGGAAGAACTTGGTGGGGATCTCGGTTCTGCAGTGAGACCATGGAAACGCCAGCTTGTATCAAGTCTATTGTGCAGTGCACCTGCCAAATGGCCGATGACCAAAAATAATTTCCTCCTGGTAGAAAATTTTTTTTGCAAACAATTGGTCATTTATCCTAAAAAATGCAATGGCTAGCTAACAGACACTGTCAACAAACTGCATAAAAACAGGATGAGATTTAAAATGAAAAGGAATAGACTGCACTGGAAAATCAATGGTCAACTCCTGTCCACAAAGAATAGCCTGAAGACAGCCCATTCAAACACGGCAAATATTTCTAACAGCATTCTTTTTCTATGCAGAATATAATAGTGCTGGCAACATATTGCAATGCATCATGATAGTGAAAGATGAATAGTCAGCAAGTGAGAGATCCTCAAACACACTGTGAATGATATGTGCACGAGAAGTTGCACCCGTGATGCAGTTTTAGAATATCAGGCAATACTTTAGCATAGAGCAAAGCCAAGTCCTAAAATACTCTATGTTGTGGTGACATGAATGTGTAGCATTGAGATCTCATATTAACCTGAAGCTTTAAAGTCGAAGGGCATTTATAGAATTCAGCTGAGAGCTGGGACTGAGCTCATTTTCTTTATTTGCGTAGTAGACATTAATCGCCCAGTGCCGTGAGAGGGATTTATAGTCTGGTCTTTGTGAAATTCCTTTCTATCATATGTGATCACTACGTTTACGGGAAGTGTTGCGGTGGTTTTTTTTTGAGAAAAAGCTTGTAATCCAGTGGAAAAATTATTCTGTAAATTTCTACACTGTGGACTTTTTTCAGGGAGCATTTTGAGTAGAGGTAAAATTGCTGTAGTCCTACATGATCGTGCAGCTGCTCTCTCATCAGAGAGAGATGATTGGTGGTGGTTTAACCTGAGGATCACCACATCTCATGTGAGGGGTGAGATTGAGAAGAGAACCTCAGCTAATGTGGGAATTAAACACTGACTGTTGGCATTACTCTGTTACAAACCAGCCATCCAACCAACTGAGGAAACTAATTCCCACGTATTCCGAGTAATTTGTGGAGTTAATGAAATATGGTGCTTACTATTGTTTTTAAATAAAGGCACAGCTAAGCATTCACATATCTACAATGTAATCGTAAATTTCAACACACGGTATTTCAATATTTTATTCTGATTGAAATTCACCTTCAGTCTCAAAGATAGAAAAATACTGCGATCATTACTTGAGATGGCAACAGCCAAAGAACCTTTAAAGTGAGGTTCATTTCAAATTCAGTGTTTAACATTTCCCCGCGTTATGCAGATTTCAGCTTGTCTAATGACAACATCCCTCCAGCTTCGGATGGAAAAGTTGAGTTTTTCAGTAGGTGGTCCAGAACGTAAAATCAAGCCCGATTGTCTTAATTTGAATTCTTGCCGATCCCTTGTACAGTTTGACACTTTGTAAGGTTAAAAAAAACATACCTGGATACCTCAGTGAGCATTTTGCCAATCTTTACCAATGCAGAATTGCAATGTGACAATTCTGTCCAATTAAGAATCTATGTTTAACATTCAAGATGCAAGGTTCAAATAAAATTGGATATATTATTTGGAGAAAAGTATTTAGCGGTCGTGATTATAACAGTTTGAAGCATTAGTACTGTTCTGCATGTGAATTAAGCGACATAGTTGGAGTTAATTGGTTTAAAACAGGAGTTATCGCAGTAGCAACGAAAGGAAAGTCATAATCGCTATAAGTGCAAACAGATGCAATGTGTAAGGGTGATATATTGGGTTTCTCCCCATTCTTGTTACTCTCCCAAAATGGGAAATAAAATCTTTCCACTTCTTTATTTGGATTTGATTCTTTTTAATGCTGATATTTAATATTTGTTTGGTTCTGGTCCCTGATACATAAATGCACAGACAATAAAAGGTCATTGAGGAAACTATGTGCATCATTTTACGTGAGCACAACTGATTGTGTCATTTGTTAAAATCAGGAAACTGCCTTCATTACAGACAATAGGGTTGTTGCAGTCAACCTTGTGTCCCTGACCCCAAGCAGATTGTGCTGTGCCTGCTCTCTTCCTGCATGTTCATTTGGGACTGGGAGCCAGTTAAACTCAATAAGCATAGGCCCCCCCTCCCCACCACACCATCCCCCTCCAGCGTAAAGCCAGGCTCCCCTTCCTGTCCTGAATGTGCTGAACAGCAGGATTCAACAAACCAGCAAGTGCAGCTGTTTCCTGGTTGCAGCTCAAAGACGCTCAATTCTCAGAATTGCATGGAAAGTTTTTTTCTGTATTGATTATGATCTCATAAAAGCAACACATCATCTTCCTTCCTAACATTTTTCAAAATGCTGGACTTCTCAGATCATTGTGTGGATTGAAAGTTGAAAGGAGCATTTTAATTTGGAGGAATATGAATGTGTATAGGGCATTTCTAGTGGTCTACATAGACCTGGCTTTCCAGTAACCATTCAGCAATCTGTCTAAGCCAGGTAGAAATGTGCTGGGGTACTAATGAATTAACTGTGAGCTGTTTGTTAGGTAAGTAGATCAACTTTTAACTTTCTTGTTTCTGTCAACTCCCAGAGGAGTCCACAATGAATTGGTTCTAATAACAAAGATTTCTAGCTTGTTAAACTTAAAAACTAACTCTGAAAATATAAAGCCATCCTGTAATCAGTATTGTTAATAAACAAAATCTACTGATCATGATGATGATTGATTGTAATATTTTTATCTAACAATTTCTAACAAAAGACACTTCCAAACCTTCTAAAATTATTTATGTAAGATTGTAAGGGATGATATGGTTTTCTCTCATTCTTACAGACTTTTGCACTATCTGGTGATTTCAGAATAAAGTAAGAGTGCTGCTGGAATCTCAGACACATGTTACATTTATTCAGCATATCCTATTAATTTTAGCATTATACTGAATTGAGTGGCATGGGCAAGTTGGGCTAAAGGACTTGCTGTAGATGCCTATAACTGCATAATCTTTTCTTGTGCTTCCTAGGGGCTTATATCTGAATATTTTCCTTGTACTACCAGTAAGAGGATGTGTGGATGTTTGTAGAGTCACTAGTTATATGTTATTTTTGTACATACTGCTGTCACATCTAATAAGACTCATCAGTGTTTTCTTAGTTTTGCCTGTAAATTTTAATTTCCACACGGGAATAAAAAGAGAACAAGGGAAAATAATTAACTTTAACTGTTTCCAAATTTTCCTTTATTAGATTAACTTGTGTTTTATTTTGCCTATTCCTACAAAGGTTTCTTAACCATTTTGCTTTTTGCTTTCCATAATACAGTTTCTTTGCTTCTTTTCCTTCCAATCCCCTCCATTCTTTACCATTTTTCCTTTCACTGCCCAGATCCCCTTTGACCTGAGCAGAGTAAAACAATTCTCAGGGACATACGGAACCCCATCGGGGAGTGTGTTTTTTGTTTTGACGAGAGTAGAAATTGCTGGATAAGTAACAATACATATCAAAAACAAAACCCCCAGTAATTTGTGATGTATGAAGGCTACAGCATGAGCTGAGTTACCAGTTGTAGTGTTCGACCATTAAACTTCACCAAACCCGTAAAAACTTCATAGCTTGCCTCAAGTTTCTCCGTGGGCATTGTGAGATTGCTGGATTTACAGACTTAGTACAATTGATATTGCTCCAACCATTCGAGAGTTGGCAGTTTCTGCTGTGTGGTCACATATATGATACCTGGACCTGACATAACCCTTCACCTTGGAGAGCCAGAGAGGAAGGAACAACACAATGGAATCTCGCTTCTGCAAATAGGAAGTTTCTACCTGAAAGATTTTTCTTTAATTTCAAATTTTAAATGAAAATAAAACATCCTTAAAGGTTTGGCTACCTCCTCTCTCACTCTTTTCTGTCTCTTTATGAGGAATCTTGTGTTGCTCCCAAGAGTGGGAAGCAAGGAGGACATGAGATCAAAATTCAGAATCCTGACAGTGTGATGAACTTTTGTAATTTAGCTCTCAGAATGTTAAAGGCCGGCCCTTTCGTTTGCATTCGCATCACATGTTTGCTCATG
The DNA here is from genome assembly GCF_021869965.1 of Rhincodon typus. Lineage (NCBI taxonomy): Eukaryota > Metazoa > Chordata > Chondrichthyes > Orectolobiformes > Rhincodontidae > Rhincodon > Rhincodon typus. The sequence goes on from NC_063358.1 coordinate 3,177,637, forward strand.
AAAAGTTCTCTGGAAATAAGTTCCCCCTTGTCTATTAAGTTCTGTGCGAGCAAGTTATGCATGCTTTCAGATTAATGCCTGCATGACAGAGGCATACAGCAGGCAGGATAGTCAGCTACCAGAGCTTCAGTGTGAGTAACCACGGCTTCGAATTCTTTGGCGAGTTTACATTTTATCCAGTATGGTGACTGGGATGGTGTATGATTAATTGTAAGGTCCACAGGGTGTGCAGGATGACCGAGGCAGGGAAATGGAGTTTAATGCACGCAGGTAAAGGACACTGTTCAAAGCTGGAGGTCTTGCTGGCCAAGGGTGAAAGGGACAGTGAGGAAAGCTATGAAAGTGAGTGATGCTCCAACAGGTGGGAGGGGTTCACAGGCAGGAATGGTGTGTACTGTGCCTAAAGGAAGGGGTTGATGGAGTCAACAGTAGGGCCATGAGGACACTGGATAGTGACAGTGGCACAGGGGTAGGATATGGGAGGATGGTGGGAATATGATAAAGTGGAAGTTTCAAGGTCATAAACAGGAAGTGGATCATTTCATGAGGATGTCTGTAATGAAGAAGGAAAAACTAACTTCAAAAATGGGAGGCCAAAGAATCTGAGTGGGAATGGGCATATAATAATTTTCAATCCCAGAGCTATCTCTCTCTTCTCCCCTCAGAAAGTTAGCAGTTCTGTCAGTCTTTCTTCATCACTCAGATTCATAAGTGCCAGAACAGTAAGTTCCTCATTTTACTGGGTTGCCTGGGGAACCATGTGCGTCCAAAGTCTTTATCCTGAGGAGGGTGCGTCAGCATGCGCTAATTTTGCAGCAGGTTTGCAACAGAGACAGAAGCAGAAGGTCACTGGCCAACTCTCTCAGTTAGGAGCTGCTGTACATTCTCGATAAGACAGAAGAAAGAAAGAAAGGGCAAGGAAAATATCAATCTTAACACCATCTCAAAGCAAGTATTGAATGAAAAATTGTCAGATAGAAAATCATGGGCTACAAGCTGCACAAACAGCAATCTCTATGCAGCTTAGGATCGCTGCAGTTTTAGAAACATTAAGTACAAATTGTCATTAATTTTCTATAACTTCTGCTGTCCTATTCCTTATGCAAAGAATAATATGTCTCAACTGCTAAAATATGCATCAAGACAAATTCCTCACTAACTCTTGTTGAGAATTCGGACACATCAATTGAACTGTGTAGGAAATTGGAGATGTCAGTGATGACAAAATGTGCCGTGAACCGAATGTGAAATTGTGTAAATTTGTTTTGTCAAAAATCTGTCTCAAAATCAATGGATTCAGTCTATACAGCCTCAGAACGAGGGTGGTTTGCTATCTTTTGGTGTCTTTGGAAACAGTGAGTTTTGGGCTATTTTCCTGAGCTCAACTGTGTTGGGTATGGCTGCATTGTCAGGAAAACCAAATTGCTCCACCCCTCCCAAAATATGGACAAAGGCCGCAGAAAGAGGAAAAAATTTGCATTTCCAGGGCTTTTCGTAATGTCAAAACATCCCAAAGCACCTTACGGCCAATGAAGTTGTCTTGAATGTAGTCATTCTTGGTCTGCAATTGGTAGTCCATTTGTCCATAGCAAGGAGATAATGATGAGTTGATCGTCTGTTTTACTGAATGTTGGTAAAGGGATTAATACTGGCTAACGTTAGGGTGAACCCCTATTCTGCTTTGAAATTGCTCATTGGGGCGTTTTGTGCCCATCTGAGAGAGCAGACGGACTCATTGCAAACAGAAGAGACCACGTCTGGCAGAGCTGCTCTCCTGCAGTGCTGCAACAGAGCAGAGTCTCAACATTTCTTCGATTCCTAATTTCATAATGAACATCAGACAGGTACAATTGCTCTACCATGAGTGGCCACATCTTTAGTAGCCTAGACCCCAAGTTCTGAATATGCTGTCTACACATTTTCTGCCTTTCTACCTCACGTTCCTCCTTTAATACACTCCTATTTGACCAAGCTCTGAGTTACCTCACCCTTGTGTGTCTCCTTATGTGGTTCAGTATTTTGAACCTAGGTCTGCAGGTGGTTCAGTGGTTAGTGCTGCTACCTCACAATGCTAGGGACCCAGGTTCAATTCCACCCTCGGGCGACTGTGTGGAGTTTGCACATTCTCCTCGTGTCTGTGTGGGTTTCCTTCGGGTGCTTCGGTTTCCTCCCACGGTCCAAAGATGTGCAGATTAGGTAGATTGGCCATGCTAAATTGTCCATGGATGGGCTAGCCATGGGAAATGTAGGGTCACATGGATAGGATAGGGAAATGGGTCTGTGGGGGATGCTCTTTGCAGGGCCAGTGTGGACTCAATGGGCCAAATGGCCTGTTTCCACACTGTAAGGATTCTATGATGCTGTGAGTATTTTCCTTCTACAAAGTGCTTTGTGATGTTTCATCAGGGTGTTTCTTTAAATCTACTATATAAATAGAAACAAAAACAGAAATTGCTGGAAAAGCTCACCAGGTCTGGCAGCATCTGTGCAGAGAAGCCAGAATTAATGTTTCGGGTCCAGTGACCCTTCCTCAGAACTTGGGGTTCTGCTCTGCTCTAATGAAGAGTCATCTAGACTCAAACATTAGCTTGCTCTCTCTCTATGGATGCTGCCTGTTCTGCTGTGATCTCAAGCATTTTTTTTTGCATTCCAGCATCTACAGTAATTTGCTCAAACAATTCTTTCTGACTGATTCTCCACTAAAGCCTTCAAATTTAATCTCATTCTCCTGCTTGCACCCCAAACCTTCTGAAGATTTGTAAAGGACCCAATTCTCTTGTGAAGTGTTTTATTATAGGTTTGGCTGAAGCAGCACTGTGAAGTAGAGAATGTCACATTCAAATCAGTCCCAGTGTACAAATATTTTCTAGCCTCACATTTTTGTTCTTTTTCTGTAAAGGGCCCATTCCACCCTTCAGTCAGTGACTGAGATCCAATTTATCCCATGTCCACTCAGTTTGGTTTGCCATTACACCTCCTGGATTGAGGTTTTAACGAAACCTGCATTGATGTGTTCATGATGATGAAATACCTTGTTGAATGTAAATTGTATTGCAAACAGGGAAACTATTTGTTGAAAATTGCTGCTTAAATTGCCACTTTGTACTTGCCTTGCTGGTAAAGTTCTAGCCATGCCCTCACTTCACCTGAGCTGCAGGAGTATGCAAATAGACTGCCAGGTTCTAGAATTCCATGCTGAAGTCCACCCACCCTTGCATTTTTCCTTTTAAAATACTCCTTAAAAACTTGCCTCTTTGACCTATCTCTTGGTTATCTGGCCCGCTTACATTTGCTTTATGTGGCTCTGTGTCAAATCTTATTTTATGATGCCCCTCTTGGTGTGTTTCAATACAAACAGAAGTGCTAAATAAAGGGAGCTAGTTGTTGTTGTATCACTACAGCTGCTTTGTTGCACTGTTTCACAGGATTGTCAGTGTCAATCTGTTTACAAAATGGCGTTGTATTTGCTGGGACACTGAAGCTGGGGATCTTTTCTTACCTTCTCATTGATAGTGTTGTGGCTTTATTCTCTTCCCTGTCGCAAGGCTCCCTATGCCTTAGACATGCCATTTTACATGGCAAGGTCAATGAGCATGATTGTACTTGAGACAGGAGGTGGCAATGGAGCAGATGGTGCATTGATTCTGGTCCAACGACAGAGCCACATGGCACCAAGCCAATGCCAAGAAGCACCAGCCTGCATCCTTACTTTTGAGTGGCCAATACAAAGGAGTAAGTGATTGAATTATTGTCAACTTGGGATATGCTCACTCAGGTTTGATCCTCAGCAGATATTACATGTAGAAAGAGATTGTGTAAACTCAGATTGTACTTCTCAGATAGGTGAAAGAAGATTTGACTGAGGTATTTAATACCATGAAAGGGTTTAGACACAGCCATTAAAAATAAATGGTTTCCAGTGGCTGGAAGGTCAAAAACAAGATGGCACACATCTCGGGTGCCTTGTAAAAGGCCTGGGGTGATGTAAAGTTTTCTAAGCAGTGAATAGTTGGGATTTGAAAGGATGGGGCAGTGGATATAGATTCAAAAAGGAATCAATAAATATTTGAAAGAGATATATATTTCAGGGACATTGGAAAAAAGCACGAAAGATTAATTGGGTTACTTCTTGAAATAACCCGAGCAGACTCGTGTGCAAAATGGCCCCCTTCTGTCCTGTAGAAATTCCCTGATTCGAAAAGATGTGGCTTCTTCTACAGATTTGCTGTACAGATGCTAAATCTTCCTTATTTCACAATGGAGTCAAACGTTGATGCAGATGGTTACACGTCAACTTCAGCCTATGTGAACAGGGTGGTGTTTGAACAATAGGAGGGTGAGGAACATGAGTCAGCTTCTATTGGCTCTGGGGAAAGTTGCTGTTTGTATGTCTAGAGGGGCAATACCCAAATCTTCATACCCCAGGGTGGAATCTTGTTGAGGTCTGGAGGGTCCCACTGGAAAGTTCGTGAGAGACCTGAGCTGCTGCTTTTTATAAAGGCCCAACAGACCAGGAGCTAATCATGGAAACATAGAAATTAGATGCAGGATTAGGCCATTCGGCCCTTTGAGCCTGCATCACCATTCAATATGATCATGGCTGATCATGCAATTTCAGAATCCCATTCCCACTGTCTCTCCATAGCCCTTGATCCCTTTAGCTGCAAGGGCCAGGTCCAGTTCCCTCTTGAATATATCTAACAAACTGGCCCCCAACAACTTATTGTGGTAGAGAATTCCAAAGATTCACAGCCCATTGGTTTAAGAAATTCTTCCTTAACTCACTCCTGAATGGTTTATTCCTTATTCTTTGACTGTGACCCCTAATTCTGGGCTTCCCCAACATTGGGAACATTCATCCCATACCTAGCTTGACCAATCATTGGTGTCAAGTTTCTGAGTTACAATCCCAGCTGTTCTGCGTTGTGTTTCATGGATTTTTTTCACCTTTGTTTGAAGGGAATGGTTAAGAAATGGTGACCCAGCCAGCGATGCCTACATCTAGGAGTGAATAAAAAAAATTTGGTCAGGACATGAGCAGAGTGTAATTGATCATATAAATTGTGTGAATACAAGTTGCCTGAAGTTCTGTTTATAGTACGTAATTGGATCATTGCTGTCTCAGCTGATCAGGGGTTACATGTTAATGTGACAGTAAATTCATTTGGAAAGATTTGTGATTCTGCTGTGCTTCACAGTGGCAGATCGCTGCCACCTCCAGCCTCACTGGTAAGAAACCAGTGGTTAGCTTCACATTCCTGTGTGGCTGGCTGCATTGTCTACATCACTGCCCCTTGTTTCCTGAAATACAGGAATCCTGAGAGGAAGTAAGGCTTCTATTGTGGGGGATGGGCATGAAAAAGTAAAGGGGGACGGCTTGCGGTAGAAGCAGCTAGTCGTTGATTGAACAGCACTGCCTTACAAACCTGACAAACAATCTTTTGTTGAGCTCTGAGGGGAGATGCTTCCATTTCCATTCATGGCTATGAGCACCATTGATTTGAATCTGCAGCTGACCTGGAGAGAGACCAACAGTGAGCTGGTCCCAGCACACCATTTGCTGTGTGTGGAGCAGGTGCTGTGAGAGTGAGGGATTGTATTTTGCATCATACTGAACAATTCAGCTTCTAAGTATTACAGCTCAGAATCGTGACAGCAGCATTAACATTGTGCACTCGATTGTGGCTGGGTGGTTATTTTTTAAAAATTAAAATCTAGACATTTGAATGAATTTACAATTAAATAAATGTTCCCGCAAAACAGCATTGGACACAGCAGGATATTCTTGTCGTGAAACCGTGAGGATGAGTGACAACTTGAACAGGAAAGGTTAATTTGATGCAACATTCCAAAAATATCTATGCCTTTGCACCATCTGCTTATTTTTTCAGATGTGAAGTCATTCTAATTCAATAAAAGACATTATTTGATCTGTAGCATACCATCATTTCCAGTTGTATGCAAGAAAAAAATTAATATAGCATGCACTCATTCCTTTGTCTGTTAACTCCCTCTGTAGAGGCAGCATTTATTCAGAGTTTCTTAATGCCACTACTAAAATAGAGGAATGGAAAATTTAACATGAGGAATTTGCAAGCTGGAATCCCACAATACTGTCCCAATTTCTGAGGAATTCTGAAAACCAGTAAGATCATTTTCTGTATGAACCTAATGTTTATCTTTCCTGTGAGCTATCTGTGTATATTAATATATTTAATTAATTGTCACACAGCATTTTCATGGACCCTGAAATGTGAAGAATAAATCAAAGTTGACTTCTCCTGTGAAAATTAATTTGTTCCATGATATTATTGCGTTCACCTGTCAGATTCAAGAGACACAGCAGACTGCCCTTTGTTTGTGGAAACTCACATTTAAACCAAGTATGCTGTATCTGCACCTTTTAATGATTAATCTGTGATCGGAAACGCAGGGCAGATTTCAGATGATACCAAATAGGAGCCAGCAGTGCAATCAAATGAAGCGACTCAAAAAATTACAGAAGGTATTAGGTAACATCTTTAAGTAGACAGAAAAATAGCAGTCGAATGCTAAATGCTAGAATTAGGAGAAATTAATAATCCATTGGAGCTCTTCTGGTGCAATTGTAGTGGCTGTATTTCTGATCCAGGAGGCCTGGGTTCAAGTCCCATCTGCCCTAGATGTGTGTCATAACATTCTGAACAGGTTGATCAGAAAATATCTGAGTGCAATCCATGAGTTACATTCAAATGGAAGATCCTGAAAGAAATCCAGACATCTCAGCACTAAGTGTGGGTAGTTCCCATGACTCAGTGGTGGAATTGGTGTCGGATCTGTTGTGGGTTCAAGTCCCACTCCAGAGGACTGAATAGGCTAGAAACGAGGGAAGTGCTGCACACTCAGTACAGCTGATGCACAAATGAAATATCAAGCTGCTATCTCAGGTTGTAATAATAAATTCTGTCACACTATTCAAAGAGGAATAGTGGAGTCCGTCTTCCAACCCACCATTCAATATTCTACAAATGTTCATTTGGAGGAGGTGATGGCCTAATGGTACTATTGCAAGATTATCACTTCACAGACTGAAGTAACTGTGTGGAAGCTGGGTTCACATCATAACACAGAAATATTCAATAATAATCTGGAATTAAGATCCTAAATAGACAGGAAAGGCCGGGACCTTTTGCACTGAAGCATAGGAGGCTGAGGGGTTACCCTACTGAAGTTTATAAAATCACGAGGGATTATAGATAAGGTGGATAACAACTGTCTTTTCCCTAGGTGGGGCAATTGAAAACTAGGGGCCATATTTTTAAGGTGGAAAGAGAAAGATTTAAAAAGGACATGAAGGGCAACTTTTTACACAAAGTGCTTCATGCATGGAATGAACTTCCAGAGAAAGTGGTGGATGGAGGTACAGTTAGGAAGTTTAAAAGACATTTGGATAACTTTGTGAATAGGAAACATATTTGGAGGGATATGGGCCAAGCGCAGGCAGTTGAGATTAGTTTCATAACATGATCGGCATGGACTAGTTGAACTGAAGGGTCTGTTTCAGTGCTGTATGTCTCTATGACTCTATAAAACCACCACCAATTGTTGGGAAAAATCCACCTGGTTCACTAATGCCCTTTAGTTTCCTTTCCTATCATGGGACTCCAGACCCACGGCGATATGTTTGATTCTCAACCACAATTAGGGGTTTCAGTAAATGCTGGCCTAGCCAGTGATGCTCTCAACCTGTGAATGCATTTTTTAAAAATCAGATTATCTGGAATCAATGACAGAGATCTAAGCTTCCTAGAGACAGATTCTCAGGAGCTGGGGACAAAGTGAAAAAGGTGGGCCTCAGGGTGGTATTTTCTGAGTTGCTCCAAGTACCATGTTTCAGAAGATAGTGATAATGGAAACATTAATTATCCTAAAAAAGGATGAGGGCAAACAGGGAGAGGGATTCTTGAAATATGTGCTAGAGCTTTCTTGAGCAATGGGTTTCCAGCCAGTTAATTAAGGAGACTCTGATGGTTCTAGTTCGAGAAATGAAGTGGGACAAGTGGAAATGCATTTGGAAAACCATGACTAGGATTTGAACCATTAACGAGGGCTAATTTCATGAGATGAGAAAGGAACTTGACTAGGCAGGCAGGTAAAACAGTAAATGAGCAATGGGAGGCCTTCAAAGAGTCGATGGTTTGGTTAGAAACCAGACCCATTCCCAATGAGGGAATAGAAGAAGAATCCAAACTAGAACTCCCTGTACAACTAAAGATACAGAGAACAAAAAGAAACTGGAAAAGAGGGTTTATGATAAGTTAGATTCATAATTCAGGAGAAAAAGAAGTTTAATATAGTATAACAAGGGTGAAGAGGAAAAGGAAATGAGAATATGGGAGAATAGATCAGATGGTAACATAGAAAGGAATTCTATCTGTCATGAACATAAATTGTCAAAGTATAGTCAGAGACTTGGAGAGCTGAAAGCATGGCTGAGATACGAAGTGATTTCAATGGAATAAAATCAAAATGCTATAGATGCTCAAAATCTGAAATTAAATCAAAAGAGAAACTCAACATGTCCAGCAGTAACTGTGATGCGAGAAACAGAGTTACTATTTCAAGTCCAATATAATACTGAAGAACAGTCTCCTTAAACTCAAATATAAAATCTTTCTCTCTCCATTGCTGCTGCCAAACATGTGTCTTCAGTGTTTTCTGTTGTTATTATATAGTACATGAGTACATTGGATCTGTCTTCACTAAAAATGAAGAAGATGCTAAAGGAGAAGGTAAAGAAATTGAATGGACATTTAAAAAATTGAAGAGCTATGATAGACATTTACAACACTCAAAGTAGCAAGCCTCTGTATCCAATTACTATGGGGAGTAAGAAAAGAAATTGCAGAGGCTCTGCCCACAATGCTCCCTGAATATAAGGAAAGATCAGGGTCAGTGAAGTTAGTCTGATTGATGTTGTGCATATAGATTTTCAAATAGCATTTGGTAAATGACCACATGATAGGACTCTTAGCAAAGTTGGACCCGAGGAGATTAAGGAGGCAATGACCGTGCGGACACAACATTGAATAAGAGCCAACAAAAGGAGAGTAGCAGGGAAGAGTTGTTTTCACATTGGAGAAACGTACGCAGTACCATCTGTCTGGGTTTTGAGTTGGACTACATCTCTTTCTCATGTCCAGGTCCATTAATAACCTGGACATGGTTATACAGGGCATCATTTCAGAGTTTGCAATTAAACGGAAATCAGAAATTACTTGGTTACAAGGATAGTACAGATTTCAAAAAGACATAGATTGACTAAGTGAAATGAGCAGGTAGGTGGCAGATACAATTCAATACAGACAAGTGTGGATTGATTCCTTTTGGTAAGAAAACTGTAGAGAGGTAATATAAACTAAATGGTGCAATATTGGAAATGATGCAGGAACATCAAACCTGGGACTGTACTGTAGCAAATTGTTGAAGGTGACAGGATCGTTGGATAAAGCTGTTTAAAAAATGGCCATTTAATTGGCACCACATCCATAAACATTAACTTCCTCTTCCACCAACACTCGGTACATAGGAACAAGAGTAGGCCATTCAGCCCCTCAAGCCTGTTCTGACATTCAATAAGATCACAGTTGATCTGTGGTCTAACTCCATATGCCTGACTTGGGCCCATTTGCCTCCTTAATAAAAATTTGGCTGCCTCAGATTTAAGGTTAACAATTGAATTAGCATCGACGATTGTTTGAGGAAGTGTGCTCCAAATCTCTGCTACTCTTTGCATATAGAAGTGCATTCGAACATCTTTCCTGAATGGCCTGACCCTAATTCTTAGACTCTGCTCCTGGTTCTAAAGTCTTCAACGGGTGGAAATAGTTTATTTTTATCTACCCTGTCTTTTCCTGTTAATATCCTAAAGACCGTGATTAGATCACCATTTAACATTCTAAATTATAGAGAATAAAGGCCTAGTTTATCTAATTTCTCCTCATAACTTAGCCCCTGAAACCTGAGTATCATCATTGTTGAACTCCCTCCAGGGGCCAAAACATCCTTCCTAAGGTGAGGTGCCCCGATCTGCTCTCAGTACTCCAAGTGGGGTCTAGCTAGGGTTTTTCCATAACTGCACCATAATGTCTGTATCCCTATACTCCAGCCCTTTAGGTATAGAGGCCAGCATTCCATTAGCCTTCTTGGCTCTTTTCCGCACCTGCTTGTGACATTTTAAAGATCTATGCACCTGAATCCCCAAATCACATTGGACATCCACGGTATTTAACTGTGTGCCTTCTAAAAAAATACCCTGATCTATCCCCTTTTGGTCTGAAATGGATAACCTCACACTTGCTTATATTAAAATCCATCTGCCATAGCTTTGCCCATTCCCCCAATCTACCAATATCCTGTTGTAAATTTAAGCTGCTGTCAACACTGTCTACAATGCTGTGTAAATGTCAGCAAATTTGGATATTTGACTTTTTATGCCATTATTCAAATTGTTGATGAATATTGTGAATAATTGAGGCTCCAATGCAGATCGCTGCTGGAACCCACTAGTCTGGTCCTGCCAGTTTCAGTACTTACCCATTATTCTAATCCTCTGTTTCCTGCTATTCAACCAGTTTCCTACTTTTTCATCAGCTTCCACCTCAGCTAACAGTCTCTTGTGTGGGACTTTATCAAAAGCCCCTGGAAGTCCATTTAAACAACATCCATTGATTTACCTCAGTCCAACGCCTTTGTCACCTCTTCAAAAAGCTTTGAGGTTTGTCAGGCATGACCTAATCTTCACGAATCCCTGCTGAGTCTCCTTGATTAATTGACATGTTTCAAGGTGATCAGTTACTCTATCCTTCATTGTAGATTCCAACAATTTTCCCACCACAGAAGTCAGGCTAACTGTCTGCAATTCCTTGGTTTCCCTCTGTCACCAACCCTTCTTAAACAGCAGGCTAGCATGATCAAATTTCCAATCCAGAGGTACAACTCCTGAATACAGGGAATTCTGAAAGATTATGGTTAGAGTATTGGCAATGTGCTCTCCTACCTCCTTTAACACCTGTGGGTGGAAACCATCAGGCCCTGAGGATTTGTCATTCTTAAGTTCCATTAATTTTCCCGTTATTAATGCTTTACTTTAGCTCATTTTATTTAGAGTCTGTCCCTGATTGTCTGTTAATTTCTTTGGGGATCCTAGCAAGCTCTCCTCCTTTTCCGCTGTGAACATTGAAGCAAAATAATCATTCAGCATGTCTGTCACTTCCCCAGCAGTGTGTACCATCTACAAGATGCAGTGCAGAAATTCATCAAGCCTCCTTAGTCAGCTCCTTCCAAACGCAAGACCACTTCCATCCAGAAGGACAAGGGCAGGAGATACATGGGAACGCTACCATGTGCAAGCTCCCGTCCAAAGCATTCCCATCCTGATCTGGAAATATATCACCATTCTTTCAGTGTTGCTGGGTCAAAATCCTTGAAATCCCTCCGTAACAGAATTGTGGGTCATTCCACGGTCCATGAAATGCAGTGGTTCAAGGGGCAACTCCTCACCACCTTCTCAAGGGTAACTAGGGACGGGCAATAAATGCTGGCTAACAGCAACGCCCATGTCCCATGAGCGAATATGAAAAAAAAAAGGTCTGCCCTGGTTTAAGAAGGCAGCTCACCATCACCATCTCAAGGGCAACTCAGTGGGTAATAAATACTGAACCAGCAAGCAATGCCCACATCCCATAAGTAAATATTTTTAAAAATGCACATGTGATCATGGGCTTTATGGCTAAAGGCTTGGGCTACAGAGGCTAGGAATTGATCCTAAACTGAATGCTGATAACGGCACAACCATGTCAAACAACCAACAATAGGCACAAAATGTTCGGAAGGATGTTGAGGACTTGAAGAAGGTGCAGAGAAAATTTGCCAGAATCATCCCAGGGATGAAGTGCTTCAGTTACCTGGAGAGAATTGAGAAAGTGGGTTTGTCCTCATGAGTGCTGGGAAGGTTCAGGAGAGATTTGGAAGAAGTCTTCAACATTTTAAAAGGCTTTGGTGGAGCAAGTGAGAAGAAGTGTTCCAGTTGTTGGATTATTGTGAGGTGGAAGGCAGTGCCTGAAAAGGTGTGGAAATTGACTCAGTAATAACTTTCAGAAACAATTTTGATATATACTTGAAAAGAGAAAATTTACAGCGTCACGTGAAAAGAGTAAGAGAGTGGCAATAATTGAGTTGTTTTTTGAAAGACGTTGATGTGATTGATCAAACAGCACCCTTTGGCACGAGGTCAATCAATAATCCTATGAACAGCAAATCAATAGAAAATTTAACTATGTAGACAAGACAGTAAACTATAAATGAAAGAAGGAAGCGATCAGAATCAATATTGCTGTGGTTGACTATACTGTAGCCAGTTGTAGTCATTTGGATACAAGAATGACACTTAAGACAATGAAGACTAAAGCTTGAGGCTGGTCTGTAGTGTAAGAAATCTGAGTTATAACGAAAGTGAAGACACCACGGTCCTTCAGTTTACAATAAGGCAACAAGTGGCAATCATAGACAGGTGTATAAGGCTATTAAAAGCTCATAAATAATAAACCCAGTATATTATCTTAATTTAAATATTGAATGGGTTTGGAAGCAAAAAAAGAGCTTTCTAATCATTTGAGAAACAACTGGATATTATGGAAAGAACTTTTAAAGATATTTTCCAATTGTTGAGCTCAAATATTCATCGTTATCTATAATTGTCCATTTTGTCTCATGATTGGTAATGAAACATTAATTATATTCTAGGCTGAGATAGAGAGATTTTTAATCAGTAGGGGAATCAAGGATCATGTTGGGATTAAGGCAGGAAAATGGAGTTAAGGGTGATCAGATCAGTCATGATCTTATTGAATGAGGAACAGACTCGATTGGCTGAATGGCCTACTTCTGCTCGTATGTCTTGTCGAATGACGAGCACATTTTGACTGGTAAGCAGCAGCCAACTGAGATTGGCATGGAGCACAAGACTCCAATCTGAGATCCAGTGTTTTAAGATATTTAAAGACTTTGATTCCAGCCAACAAATTGACCAAATTTGATTTGTCCTTGGTTAAGATGATAATTGGAACAATGGAAAGTTCCCTGTTTCAATTAAAACATTGACAAGATTAAGTATACTTCATTTTCTTCCTGAAACACAACTCATTAACTGATCACACAGTCCATCCAATATTAAATACTCTGAGTCTTATTGCAGATCTTGCTATTACATGCTCTTAGCTGAAAGGGAAAATGCATTATTGGGGATACTGGGTTGGTTCTGAACGATAGAAGGTTTTAGAAAGAGGCAATTTTTCTTTTGAAAAATGCATGGCTTTCTTGAGAGTTAAATGAAATGGTGTTTGCTTTTAAATCCAAGGACGGAGACGCTTGACTGAAGTGAAGTCATTCCTCCATAATAACAGAAATAAAGTGAAATCTCTGTTACACTAATCCAGCAAAATGGAGTGAATCAGCAGAATGGCCTGAGAGTGGGTGGTCTTGTCACAGCAAATGAGGAAGGGGAGTGGGAGGACCTATAGATCATCACAGAGGACACTAACTCATAAAAAAACTGCTTTCACATTTTTAAAGTAAAGTCTGGTATGTCAGCAGGCAAGATTGTAGAATTATTTGCAATATGCTGTACGTTTCAGTATTGTTATTTCATTAAGCAAGTCTCCTCAATTGATCTTCTGTAGTTTGGCAAGTGAACAGAAAATTGGATTTCAGGCTGTTGTAAAGCATTTGAAAAAACTCTCTCTGTATGGGCGATTTTTTAATGTGTCTGAAATAGCAAGACAGCAAGCAGTGTAGAAAAGGACGATGACAGTAATCAAGACACACGTTGATTTCAGGCACTAGCTGGGAGTTTAGGAAGACTTTGAGAGAATCTGTGAAGCCTCAGTACATTTGTTTGGAAGTGACCTTGCGCACAGTGACCTTGACTCAAGAGCTGATGGTTAACTGGTTATGTCATATTAGCAATGGGAAGATTATCTTATTAACCCGTAAAATCAGCTCAGGGCTCCTCCTGGCCCTTCAGCAGCCTCACGGTCAACCATATTCATTTTGGTGCTGGTGGCACTCCAAAAAACTCATCCCCTTCATTCTCCTGTGTTACAGTTTGGCAAAACGTTGAAGATAATTTGGTCATTTGTAAATATTGGAAAACACATTTTATAATTATTACAGAAAGAACCATTGTAATAAGAGGTCATTCTGTCATCAGAATCTTCGCTGATGCTGATTTCCACAATGCATTTATCTAATTCTAATCGTTGTTCTTTTTCTCAATTTATTATTTTTCTTTTTTAAGCATTTCTTTCTTGAATGTTTCGGCTTCAACAGCCACGAATGGTCCATCATTTCATGTGTCAGTGACGCTAAATTGAAAAAAAAACCTAATGTCCCCTTTTATGTTTTCAGTTTGAATTTTGGATTGATTCCCTTGGTGCTGATTGACTGGCCATTATGATTCTATTTCAGATATTGTGCAAATAAGTAAAATAACAGGAAGGTGCGACTGAATCATAAGCCTGCAATGTAACTGAAGGGCCCAAATAGCATTAGTTGACTGAAGAGGGGTCACTGGATCCAAAACATTAAGTTTGTTTTTTGCCTCTCTGTAGATGCTGCTGGACCTACTGAGTTTCTCCAGCAATTTCTGTTTTCTTTGTTTCATTTTAACATTAGCTGACTGCGATTGGTAGCACAACTTCCAAGGACTTTGTCTAATTCAGGTTCTTAAATGTCCCCCAATTATCATCACTCCAACATAGACCAAACTTTTCAGTAACATACTTCAATGGCACAAATAATTCCACAGCACATCCATTATTTTTCAGTTTGCTTGTAGATGCTACCTTTACTTGCATTGATGACAGTTTTGGCCTTACTAGAGAGGTTTGCAACGTAGTGCATACAACAAGCTAAAGATGAATGAAATGTATTAATGTTTCAAATCCAGAAAAGAAAACCATCAACTGGGAGCACAGGCACATTTTGAAATCTGTCCAACTCAACTATTTCCACCTATTCATGGCCCTACATCTGCCCCACACACTGCACTCGGTTCAGGGCTCTAAATTTTGAAAGTAACATTTCTTATTTGTAACTAGCTTACAGAGGAATGTTGTCAGATATGGTGAGAGTACAGCAATAACATGGACAGAGATCGTTGGATATTCATGTATCTCAGTCAGCCAAAACACATGCAAAGACAGCTCTCAAAAATTCAGCTGTATTGTGCAATCCAATGGTTGTTTTACAATGATTTGCATTATCATTGTACAAAATTTCACAGCACACAGTTGAAAACCACTGGTGTAGACGATAAACTGTGGAATCCCTTTCTCAAAACCTGTCTCTTTAGCCAACCTGTCCTCATATCTCATAACCTTCATGTTGAGAATTGTTGTGAAGCACTTGAGACAATTTACAACAACTGCAAGTGGGGTGTCTATCCTGTGCTGACAGCATGAAGCTATTTCATTCCATTACACTCATTCTCGGTAGAACATTTTTAATGGTGTCAGTGTGATATTTTAATTTTCTGCAATATTCAACAACCCTTGTAATCTGCAAAATGAAATTATCAGTGTACAGGGGATGGAATTCCCATGTTCACGGTTTGTATAAAACTATAAAACTAAAGCTCATATTTAGGCTGCAATAGCAGAGGATAAATTGTTTCCTTTACTGTCAAATTATTTCCAGTTTTCTGCAGCTGATTCAACGGGACCTGTTAGAAATGGCTGGAAATGCCTCTGAGCCCTTTAGTGAGGATCCTTATCATATAGTTAACAAGGGGACTATCACCCCATTAATCTAAACTGAATATGGATCTGTATCCCAGAGATTAATGGAGTCTGTTCTAATCCACTATTCCAAATGCTCTCAGCACTGAAGATTTTTAAAACACTGATGGCACTAAGTTCGTCATTGGTCATCTGTGTAACGCAATGTGCTGCAGCTCTGTAGATGTGTGTTGTTCAGCAAAAGAATTTCAAATATTTTACGCTTGTATATTTCTTCAAAATCTTCCTTTCTAAAACCAGTAAAGGAAATTAGTATTTAACTCATTTATTCAATTCATTTAATATTTCTGCAAGGTGTCTCGAACATTTTGCGATACAATTGATTTATCGATGAAAGCTTCCCTTCTTTATCCCTCATACAAGTGAATAATTAAACAATTGTGGAAAAATGACTACAGAAGCCATAATCCCCAGCCATTGTCGCTGAGCACTGGTACATCTTGAACTGTGCAATATGATCAATATTTTGTAAGCACTCTTAAGGTTTTTGGAGTAGATCTGTAGCTCGGGTTGTGGGCGTTGAGGTTGGTTGTCTCGCTGAGCTAGTTTGTTGTTCCGCAAACGTTTCGTTACCGTGCTTGGTAACATCCTCAGTGCAGCCTC
>NC_063358.1:3224075-3236388 GCF_021869965.1 Rhincodon typus
AGGCCCGAAACGTCAGCCTTTCTGCTCCTATGATGCTGCTTGGCCTGCTGTGTTCATCTAGCTCTGCACCTTGTTGTCTTGGATTCTCCAGCATCTGCAGTTCCTACTATCTCTCCATCACCACCTTCTCTCTCCTAATGTCAAGACAATTTTGTATCCAATTGGCAAGTTCTCCCTGAATTCCATGTGATCTAACTTAACTAATTTGCGGAACCTTGTCAAAGGCTTTACTGAAGTCCATGTTGACAACATTGACCATTCTGCCCTCATCAATCATTTTAGTTACGTCCTCGAAAATCTCAATCAAATTTGTGAGACACAATTTTCCACGTGCAAAGCCATGCTGACTATTTCTAATCATTCCTTGCCCCTCCAAATGCATGTAAATCCTATCTCTCAGAATCCTTCCAAAAACTTACCCCCTACTGACGTCAGGCTCACAGGTCTATAAATTCCCAGGCTCCTCCTCTCAGCCTTTCTTAAATAAAGGTACAACATTAGCAACTCTCCAATCCTCCAGTCCCTCAGTTGTGGCTGTAGATGATACTAATATCTCTGACCGGGCCCTGCAAATTTCTTCCCTAACTTCCCACACATACATTAGATCAGGTCCTGGAGATTTATCCACCTTTAAGTTTTTTCTTAAAACCACCAGCACTTCCTCTTCCGTAATGTGAACTGTTTTCAAGACATCAATATTTATTTCCCCGAGTTCCCTAGCCTCCATTTCTTTCTCCACAGTAAAAACTGACGTGTAATTTTTTTTAGTGTCTCTCCCATTTCCTGTGGTTCCACACATAGACAACCTCATTGATCTTTAAGGGGCCCTATTCTTTCCCTAGCTGCTCGTAATGTACTTGTGGAATCTCTTTGGATTATCCTTAACCTTATCTGCCAAGGCCATTTCATTTCATGACAGCACAGGTTCACGGGGCTGAGTGGCCTCCTTTGAAAAAGTGCAACCCAGTTGTGGCAACTTCATCCATAGCCAAGTAGAAATAGTGAACCGAAGAGAAGGAAGGGGAAGGGTTTTGAGTGACAGCATTGTTGCTGGTGTAGATGTAAATAACAGAAGGGACGGTAGTGCCAGAGCCCACCCAAGGTGTCGGGAACATTGTGTACCTGTGACAGTACTCCTGTATTGTCATACCAGCAACATCTACTGGAAGTCATAGAGCTGTACAGCACGGAAACAGCCAGTATGGTCCAACTCATCCACGCTGACCAGATATCCTAAATTAATCTAGTACCATTTGTCAGCACTTGGCTCATATCCCTCTAAACCCTTCTTATTTATGTACACAACCAGATGCCTTTTAAATGTTAAATATATTACTCTCTTCATTATTCATATAATCAATCTGATTATTGTGAGGACACACTAGAACTTCCCTCCAATACATACTGTCCCTCTCGGAGATATTCATTTGTCTTTTTGTTAAAATCAGGGTTGGTTGGGAAGTCTAGGGGACTTTTTTTTTGTCATCACCAAGGGCGAAGATTATTGGAGAGTGACAGTGGCAGTTGTAGTTTACCAGGTTGGGTCCTGCAATGGCACGGCTGACATATAAAGAGATTGAGCAGTCTAGGCTGATATTCTCTGGAGTTTAGAAGAATGAGAGGAGATCTATTTGAGGTAAATAAGATGCTAAATGAGATTGACAATGTCGAGATAGAGACAATGCTTCCTCAGTGGGGCAATATAGATCCAGAGGTCATAGTTTTAGACTCAGGGGTAACAGATTTAAAACAGAGATGAGGACGAATGACTTCTCTCAAAGGGTCATGAATCTGTGGGGTTCAATACCTCAGAGAGGAGTGGGTGCTGGGACATTGTGTAAATTTAAGGTGGAGGTAACAGGTTGAAGGGTTATGGAGAATGGGCAGGAAAGTGAAGTTGAGGCTGAGATGAGATCAGCCATTGTCAGCCAGGCTCAAGAGGCTGAAAGGACAATCCTGCTCCAAGTTTTTATGTTCTTGTCTGTATCAGTCAGGACTACATTCAATACAGTTTAGAAAAATTAGGGAGAATTCCATAGAAAGCAATAAAATTCTAAGAGTATTAGATGGGGTAAACACAAGAAAGATGTCCCTGGTGATTGGGAAGTCCAGAACAAGGGGTCAAAGTCTATAGAGACAGGGTAGGCCATTTAGGACAACATGATAAACTTCTTCCCCCAGAGAGTGGGAACCTGTGGAATTCACTGCCACAGAAAGCAGTTGAGGTCAAAACATTGAAGGAGTAAGATACAGTTCTGAGGGCTAAAGGGATCAAAGAGTTTGGGAAGAAAGCAGGAACAGGGGACTGGGTTAGATGATCATCGATGAATGTATTAAATGGCAAGGGAAGATTGAAGGGCAGAATGGCCTGCTCCTATGTTTCTGCATTTCCACAAGGTATGAAGGAGCTGCTGTTTGCAGCCTGTGGACACCTCTCTTTCCCAATGACCGAGTTTGTACAGAAAGTGGAACAGCTTGGCCGTGACCCAATACAACAGCAGTCTCAGTGTTTGTGACCAGACCCTCTGAATACAGGCAGGACCAGCCGACAAGCCTAAACTGATTGGGGGAAAATGTTGTCACTAAAGCATAAAACAGGAAGTTAGGTTCACAGGTACGAACTGCATTCTCAGAGCAAGATGTTTCAAATAAAAGGGGAAGTATCTCTATAAAAAGACTCACACCCAAAAGACATGTCACAAGTCTTTTTTTCCTGTTTGACCACAGCCTTTCAGACATTTGTACTGCCCTGGTCTTTAGCTAAAGAATGATAAATATGTCTTCGGAAATCGAGGTTTTGAAAACAAGCTTGGTCTTGTGTTAATTTTCTGGATGAATGGCAGGATATTGACACAATGCATTTTTTTAAAAAAAAAAGTTGGTTTTATTGTGATTTTGTCTTGGTGATGACAGAACTTCCCAACCAACCCTGATTTTAACAAAAAGACAAATGAATATCTCTGAGAGGGACAGTATGTATTGGAGGGGAGTTCTAGTGTGTCCTCACACTAATCAGATGGATTATATCAATAATCCCGTTGCTTCAAAATATTCCTGTTTTCAGGAATACTGTGTACAGGACTGGTCACTGTCCTTACAGAAGGATGTTAATGCATTGGAAGCAGTTCAGAGAAGGTTTACTGGACTAATCCCTGGAATGAATGGATTGCCTTAAGGGAAAAGGCTTGACAGGCCAGGCCTGTAACCTCTGGGGTTTAGAACAGTCTGAGGTGACCACTTTTTTTTGAACGTTTGTGGGGCGTGGGCATCACTGGATGGGCCAACGTTTATTGCCCATCCCTAGTTGCCCCTTGAGAAGGTGTTGATGAGCTGACTGCTTAAACCGCTGCAGTCTATGCACTGTGGGTAGACCCACAATGTGGGTTAGGGGGGCATTTCCAGGATTTTGACCCAGCAGCAGTGAAGGAACGGCGATATATTTCCAAGTCAGGATGATGAGTGGCTTGGAGGGGAACTTGCACAAGGTGGTGTTCCATTGAAACATAAGATCCTGAGGGGACATGACTGAATGGATGTCAAAAGGATGTTTCCTCTTGTGGAAGAATCTAGAACCAGGGTCATAGTTTAAAAATAAAGGAGTGCCCATTTAAAACAGAGATGAAGAAACATTTTCTCTCTCAGAGGATTGAGAGTCTTTGGAATTCCCTTCCTCAAAAGGCAGTGGATGCAGAATCTTTCAATATTTTTAAGGTAAAGGTAAATAGATTCTTGGTGACCAAGGGGATGAAAGATTATTAGAATATGCAGGAATGTAGAGTTGAGGTTAAAATCAGATCAGCCATGATCTTATTGAATAGTGAGGTAGGCTTGAGGGATCGAGTGCCTAATCTAATTCCTTGTCCTTTGTATTTTAGATTTACTAGGCAACACATCAACTCCAGTGGTATTGCTATTTGTGACATTAAATACTCTCCATTATTATGTATCTGTGAGTCATAGAGTCACAGGGTCATATAGCATGGAAACATCCCTTCAATTCAACTCATCCATGCCAACCAGATATACTAAACTGACCTAGTCCCATTTGCCAGCATTTGGCCCATATCCCTCTAAACCCTTCCTATTCATATAGACATCCAGGTGCCTTTCAAATGTTGTTGTTGTACCCACCTTCACCACTTCCTCTGGCAGCTCATTCCATACATGCACCACCCTCTGCATGAAAATGTTGCCCTTCAGTTCCCTTTTAAAATCTTTCCCCTCTTACTTTAAACATATGCCCTCTGGTTTTGGACTCTGCTACCCTGGGGAAAATACCTTGACTATTTACCCTATTCATGCCCCTCATGATTTTATAAATCTCTATACGGTCACCCCTCAGCCTCCGACACTCCAGGAAAAATAGCCCAAGCCTATTTAGCCTCTCCCTACAGCTCAAAACCTCCAGTCTCAGCAACATCCTTTGTTTTTGCGCTTTTTTACCGGAAAAAACTTCCTTCCTTTGAATTGATAATTGTCAAAATAGTATTTGAAACCATAAGGCCATAATACATAGAATAATGAGCTGTTGGGCAAGATGAGAATATATACAAGTGCATTGCTTTATATTGTGCTCTTCCCAGTCTTTCAGTAACTGCAATAATTAGAGTTCTGGGGGCTTTGAATTTAAATATAGTTTAAACATTATTTCTGTATATTTTAAACAGACAAACATTAATTTTGTTGTAAACTGTCAGTAAATGGACCATTCCACATCTCTAAACAGCCTGGATTTCAAAGATTGTGAATCTTGTTTAGACAGGATAAAGCTAAGCAGCTGAATAAACAGGAATGCAGCCTCGGATCCCTGCATTTATTAAATTAAAAAGTGACGGAAAAGACAGAACAGAAGCCAATCCATCACCGCCCCAGTTCTGTTTGGAAGATCACATTGCTTCCATTTTTAGAGACTTCACTATTGGGTTGTGAACAATTTTGCAACTTTGCAGAGTGTGAATCTTTAAATGTAGTCGGACGGGCCTGAACATGAAAGGGGGAGGTAGTTAACATTCTGCTTTAGGCTCTGGGCTTTTAGCTCCTTCCTGTCTCCAGACAGTTTCTTTTTTTCAGGAGCTCAGACCTGTTTCAATCAGGGAAGTTCCTCAAGCATGTGCCCAGAGCGGAGAGCTTCTGCCTGGAGTCAGCCACTTGATTATCTTCCTTTACCCAGAGACAATACACTCTGGAATAATTTTATTTTTGTTTACAAAACAAGTAAACTCTTCCACTGTTGAAACTCAAATGCTGAATGCTAATGGTGAAGATGGCTCAGCTGCAAGAGACCAACTGCTCCACTGAAATGACATCGGGACATAGAAAGGAAAAACGGATGTTAATTCAATCTTTCGGGAGATGTGGGTGTCACAGGTTGGGTCGGTGTTTATTGCCCGTCCCTATTTGCTCTGAAGGAGGAGGTGTAGGTCTTCCTTCTTGACACCAAAGTTGCTAATTGGCCATTTCTGGGGCAGCTCAATCCACAACAGAATAAACACTGATTCAAAGGACACAGCAAGAACAGGGATATCTAAAGTATGGCCAACCAGATGAGTTCTAAGACGAGTCTTAAAAGGAGCGTAGAGCTGGATCAAGGAGGGAGTCTCATCAAAGGCAGTTAAGGTGGAGCCTGGTGTGAGGCAGTTTACAACTAAGAGGTTCCCCGTGAATGTCAGAGACGAGGGGGAATCCGTTTCTCTGAGGGTCATGAGTCGATGAAACTCTCTTGACCGTTCAGCAGTGGGACTGTTGTTAATGGCGGGGGGTGGCGGGGTGATGGCTTTGTGATATTATCGCAAAGCTATTATTCCAGAGATCCAGCTAATGTCCCAGTGACCTGGGTGCAAATCCTGCCATGATGGAATTTGATTTCAGTAAAAAAATCTGGAATTAAGAGTCTAATTGTGACCATGAAACCATTGTCGATTGTCAGTAAAAACCCATCTGGTTCACTAACGCCATTTAGGGAAGAAAACTGCCATCCTTACCCGGTCTGGCCTACACAGACTCCAGACCCACAGCAATGTGGTTGACTCTTAACTGCCCTCTGGGCCATTAGGGATGGGTAATAAATACCGGCCTAGCCAGCAACTCCCTCATCCCATGAATGAAGGAAAAACAAAACTGAATATTTCTGAGACAAGGTGCAGGGCTGGATGAACACAGCAGGTCAAGCAGCATCATAGGAGCAGAGAGGCTGACGTTTCGGGCCTAGACCCTTCATCAGAAAAGGGGGAGGGGAAGGGGGTTCTGAAATAAATAGGGAGAGAGTGGGAGGCGGATAGAAGATGGATAGAGGAGAGGATAGGTGGAGAGGAAACAAACAGGTCGAAGAGGTGGGGATGGGGCCAGTAAAGGTGAGTGTAGGTAGGGAGTTAGGGAGGAGATTGGTCAGTCCAGGGAGGACGGACAGGTCAAGGGGGCGGGATGAGGTTAGTCGGTAGGAGATGGAGGTGCGGCTTGAGGTGGGAGGAAGAACAGGTTAGGGAGGCAGGGACGAGCTGGACTGGTTTAGGGATGCAGCAGGGGGAGGGGAGATTTTGAAACTTGTGAAATCCACATTGCAGCCCAATGGCAGGAACAGCAACTCATATTCCGCTTGGGAACCCTGCAGCCCAATGGTATCAATGTGGATTTCACAAGCTTCAAAATCTTTCCTCCCCCTACTGCATCCCAAAACCAGTCCAGCTCGTCCCTGCCTCCCTAACCTATTCTTCCTCCCACCTCTCCCCTCCTCCCACCTCAAGCCGCACCTCCATCTCCTACCGACTAACCTCATCCCGCCCCCTTGACCTGTCCGTCCTCCCTGGACTGACCAAACTCCTCCCTAACTCCCCACCTACACTCACCTTTACTGGCCCCATCCCCGCCTCTTCGACCTGTTTGTTTCCTCTCCACCTATCCTCTCCTCTATCGTCAGCCTCTCTGCTCCTATGATGCTGCTTGGCCTGCTGTGTTCATCCAGCCCTGCACCTTGTTGTCTCGGATTCTCCAGCATCTGCAGTTCCTACTATCTCTGAATATTTTTGAAGCAGAGGTGATAGATTCCCTTTTAAGTCAAGAGTCTAAGAGCATGGCAGGGTGTGGGTACAGAACAGATACATCAAAAGATGGTCCTGCATTTATATTGCACTTTTCATGATCTCAGGACATCCCAAAGCACTTTCTAGCCAATGAAGTACTTGTGTTACTGGAAACACAGCAAGCTTTCACAAAAGCAACACAATATTGATCAGAGAATTTATCAGTTGTGATCCTGATTTGAGTAAAAGCAGCCTGGATGCTTGTGGAGACACTGGGAAATAATGCCAATGATTTTTTTTTACATCCAGCTGATAGAACAGGTAGGATCTTGGTTGAATATTTCATGCGAAAGACAGTGCAGTGCTCCTTCAGTGCTGCAGTACAGGACTCACTGTTTGTAGTCAGGCTCCTGCAGTGGGACTCAAACCCATAACCTCTATCCATCTTCCATCTGCCTCCCCCTCTCTCCCTATTTATTTCAGAACCCCCTTCCCCTCCCCCATTTCTGATGAAGGGTCTAGGCCCGAAATGTCAGCTTTCCTGCTCCTCTGATGCTGCTTGGCCTGCTGTGTTCATCCAGCTCTACACCTTGTTATCTCAGATTCTCCAGCATCTGCAGTTCCTACTATCTCTGAAGAGTATCTTTATTTGTTTATTTGTGCACAGTGTGTGCAGCATCACCAGCTTGGACAGAGATTAATGTTCAACCCAAATTGCCCCAGAGAAGGAGGTGATGAGGTTTGAACTGTCTGCTTCCAGAGAAGAGAAAGGCTGGAGTTGGCACCAAGGAGACAGAGCATCAGGAGATTTGGCAATCTGGCTGGTGTCAGTAATATTTAGCTGGAAGAAACAACAGTTGGTCTAAGCCTGGGCTTTGGTTAGGGAGACTGATAATATGGGGGAAGCAGAGAGGGAACTGGAGAGAGATGAAGCTGAGGTGGAGCTGGGTGACCTCTGTGCACCTACAAAAGCTGACGGATAGCTGTAGCAGATGTCAGGAAGTGTGGGCATGGCAATGAGGAAAAGGGAGGGAGACACAGGGCAACTCCAGGGTTGACAGTGTGGCTCAGAGTGAGATATCATTGCTGAAGGCACTCTGCTTACGGTTGGATGGGTAAGAGAGGAAGATTGAAAGTGACAGCAGTTCCAGGTAAATGGAGTTGGAATAGGATGGCATCATCAAGAGTGCAGAGAGGGTAAGAAAGAGGATGAGAGGACATCCCAGTTATAGTCAATTTAATTTCTTTGAACCTGTGCCATGTGAAAAAAACATGCTGAAAGATTTGAGAAGTAAGAAATATTGCAGTTGGAGTCAATAGCTTTCAAGGACAGAGGGAAAAAGAATACGTTTTCCGAAGGGGAGTGGGGAATAAGAATGCACAGAAACAGAGCGGCATTTCTGCTGTGTGTCTATTCTCTGACTCTGGTTCAAGTGTCTGACAAACATTACAACCCCACCCTCCAACTCCACATTGAGGGTTTTCCATCGGGGTTCAGGCACACTCGGTCTGGTAAATATTGCTTGTTTGAAGGAAGTGTACTTATAACCTGAGAGCCATAAGCACAACCCAAGCTGCATATTAAAATGCCCACTGAAGGGAAAGATCAACTACCATGTGGAAAGGCATGGTCTAATTAGAGACAGTCAGCTTGGCTTTGTGCGGGGCAGGTCATATATTACTAACTTGATTGAATTTTTTGAGGAGGTGACGAAGGTGATTGATGAGGGTAGAGCAGTGGATGTTGTTTCCATGGATTTTAGTAAGGCTTTCAACAAGGTCCCTCACGGATGGCTCATCCAGAAGATTAAGATTCATGGGATCCGTGGTGACTTGGCCATGTGGACTCAGAATTGACTTCCCATAGAAGGCAGAGGGTAGTGGTGGAAGGGTGCTTTTCTGGCTAGTGGTCCGTGACTATTGGGGTTATGCAGGGATCTATACTGGGGCCTCTGCTGTCTGTGATATATATAAATAACTTGGATGAAAACGTAGATGGGTGAGTTAGTAAGTTTGCAGACAATACAAAAATTGGTGCAATTGTGAAATGTGTAGAAGGTTGTCAAAGGATACAACAGGATATAGATCACTTACAGATATGGGTGGAGAAATAGCAGATGGAGTTTAATCTGGGTAAGTGTGAGGTGCTGCACTTTGGGAAATCAAATGTTAAAGAAAAGTATATAGTTAATGTGAGGAGCCTGAACAGCATTGATGTACATTAGGACCTTGGGGTTCAATTCCACAGCTCCCTGAAAGTGGCTGCAAAAGTATATAGGGTGGTAAAGAAGGTGTATGGCATGCATGCCTTTATTTATTGGGGAATTGAGTACAAACGTCAGGATGTCATGTAGCAGCTTTATAAGACTTTGGTTAGGCACACTGAGAGTATTGCCACATTACAGGAAGGATGTGGAGGCTTTGGAGAGGGTGCGGAAGAGGTTTACCAGGATGTTGCCTGGATTAGAGGGTATGAGCTATAAAGAGAGACTAGAAAAACTCAGGTTGTTTTGTCTTGAGCATTGGAGGCTGAGGGGAGGCTTCATAGAAGTCTATGAAATTATGATATGCATAGATAGAGTTGACGGTCAGAATCTTTTCCCAGAATTGAAATGTCTAATACAAGGGGCATACATTTAAGGTGAGGGGGGTAAATTCAAAGGAGAAATGGGGGGCAAGTTTATCTCAGAGGGTAGACGGAGTTTGGAACACGCCACCAAAGGTGATGGTGGAGGCAGATACGATAGGGGCGTTTAAGGGACTTTTAGATAAGCACATAAATATACAAGGAATGGAGGGATATGGATAATGGCAGGCAGAAGGGATTAGTTTAATTTGGCATCATATTCTGCACAATATCATGGACCGAAGGGCCCATTCCTGTGCTGTACTGTTCTCTGTTCTTTCTCTCTCTCTCTCTCTGTTGTCTGTTCTCTCTCTGCCATGTGAGTGTGGGCTGCACCCATGAGGAAGTATGAACACAGCAGAGTGGGACCTTGGCATCTTCAAGCAGACTCAACTGTACCATCCATCACCATCTCTGCAGCCCCCACCTCCTGCCCATGTCTCCACGCTAGCCCCAATCCTGGAGCTTCAAGGGGTCAGATCTATGGGATTTATGTCAGGTTGAGTTCAAGATTTCCCCACAGTATTTGAGAAAAGAGGAAGACTGGGTCATGTAAGCTCAGCAGGACTGACTGGGATGTGTTCCTTCACAGACACACTCTCTCAAGGCTGCAGGTCAAAGCCTATTTTTGCTTCACAATCTTATTTCGATTAAGAATCAACTAATGGGCAAAACAATCATTAATTCATTGGATTGAAACGGGGGACATTGGGAGCTAGGTACAAGCAAAATATTATTCAAGGCCTTGGGGATGAGGTAATTTGACAGCTAGGACAATTTGTTCATTTTATCTTCACTTCCACCAAAACAGCACACAACATTGCAATGGTCTTTTCTGTGATGACAGGAGATCGCACTAACATTTCTGCAGATCTTAACAAATTCAACAATTCTTATAAGAATGAAATCCTGCACATGCTGGAAATCTGAAACAAACACAGAGCATGCTGGAAAAACTCAGCAGGTCTGGCAGCATCTGTGGAGAGAGAAACAGAGTCAATGTTTCTCCAGAATTTCATGAGCTCTGAAGAAGACTCATATCAGACTCAAAATCTTAACTGGAAACGAAACAGAAATTGCTGTAAAAGCTCAGCAGGTCTGGCAGCATCTGTTGAGGAAAAAACAGGGTTAAAGTTTTGGGTCCAGTGAGAACACCCCCTCTGAGGAAGGGTCACCGCACCTGAAACGTTAACTCTTTTTCCTTCACAGGTGCTGCCAGACCTGCTGAGCTTTTCCAGCAATTTTTGTTTTGTTTCATGATTTACAGCATCTGCAGTTCTTTCGTTTTTCAAAATCTTAACTGTTTGTCTCTCTACAGGTACTGCCAGAACAATTCTTACTCCCAACCAGAATATTCCTTTCTCCTACTCGCCCTTTATCACGGATATATTTTCTCTTATTCGTTCACAGGATGAGGGAGTTGCTGGCTAGGCAGCATTTATTGCCCATCCCTAATTGCCCAGAGGGCAGTTAAGAGTCAACCACATTGCTGTGGGTCTGGAGTTACATGCAGTCTTGACCCAGTAAGGTGAGTAGTTTCCTTCCCTGAAGGACATTAGCAAACCAGTTGGCATTTTTCCCGACAATCAACAATGGTAATCATTAGGCTTTTAATTCCTTTTTATTTAAAAAGTGTATTCAAATTCCACCGCCTGCTGTAATCAGATTCAAACCCAGAATGCTACCTTCACACTGGATTAAAAATCTGGCAACAAAACCAAGGCCATCGTCTGCCCCAGTATAGGGGATATATTTTCTCAATAAATGCTTGACCAATGTTAACTTCTCAACTCCTTCTAAAGGAATAGTGTGCAAAACATTTGGATGTGGAATGTGATTTCTGAGCAGGGTCTCTAACCTGGTAAGCCTCCACCTCTCGTTGGAAGTGAAGCAGTTGGGTAGCCAACAGAACCGCCAAAGGGAGTCAATGCTGTATTTGTGGTGTCGTGGAAGCTGTTAAAGTCAGGGATCCTTGTGAAGGCTGCAGTCTGGGGCTGGTTGGTGGGGTCTGGTCCATAGCGTGGGTTCGTGTTTTGATTAAAGAACCCATCCCCATCTTCGGCTTGGGATTTTGTTGATGCCTTCTCTTTACAATGCACGCAGCCCATTATCTGAAAATCTGTAAATCAAGGAGAAATGGCATTAATGTCAGATTTCAGAATTTGACACATCAGTCAGTTTACTCACTTGTCCCTTGTTCAGGAGAATTACGGATACAAAAGGATTGACTGTGATGGCCCATCAGCCAGTCATTCATTGTGGCTGTGATGAGACCCCCTGTGGTTAAAACTATAGACCATAAGAAATAAAAACAGATGCAGGCCATTCGGCCCCTCAAGCCTGCTCCGCCATTCACTAGGACCATGGCTGATCTGACATTCCTCACGTCCACTTTCCTGCCCTTTTCCTCGATTCCCAAATGATCAAGAATCTAACCATCTCAGCCTTAAGTATCTACAAGGACTCTGTCCCCCAATTTCTCTGTGACAAGAAGCTCCAAAGACTGTTGTGCTTTGCATGTGGCAGCTAAGTGTGTGGATGGGGGTGTGGGGTGTTCTCATCGGGTGGCCCAGCTGAACGTGTGGATGGGGGTGTGGGGTGTCCACAGTGGGTGGCCCAGCTGAGCGTGTGGGTCGGGGTGTGGGGTGTCCACAGTGGGTGGCCCAGCTGA
>NC_063358.1:3236488-3268421 GCF_021869965.1 Rhincodon typus
AGCTAAGTGTGTGGGTGAGGGTGAGGGAGTGCTCTCATTGGGTGGCCCAGCTGAGCGTGTGGGTGGGGGTGTGGGGTGTCCACAGTGGGTGGCCTAGCTAAGTGTGTGGGTGAGGGTGAGGGAGTGCTCTCATTGGGTGGCCCAGCTGAGCGTGTGGGTGGGGGTGTGGGGTGTCCACAGTGGGTGGCCTAGCTGAGCGTGTGGGTGGGGGTGAGGGAGTGTTCTCATTGGGTGGCCCAGCTGAATGTGTGGATGGGGGTGAAGGGGTGTTCTCATTGAGTGGCCCAGCTGAGCATATGGGTGGGAGTAAGGGGATGTTTTCACTGGATGGTCCAGTGCCACTCACTTCCCCCCAGCTTCCGAAAGTCCTGTGGGCTGGAATACTGGGACAGGCCCTGAGGTGGCTCCACACTGAGCACATCACGAATATTCATTTTCAAAATCAATTATTCTAGCTTCCTGATTGGACTGACCATAAGACCATTCGAGGCAAGAGTAGAAGTAAGCCATTCGACCCTTCGAGTCTGCTCCACCTTTCCACGAGATCACGGCTGATCTGATAATTATTGACTCCACTTTCCTGCCTTTTTCCCATAACCATTGATTCCCTTCCTGATTAAAAATCTGTCTATCTCAGCCTTGAATATACTGAATAACCCAACCTGTATAGCCATCTGTGGTAAAGGATTCCACCGAAGAAATTCCTCGACATCTCTGAATAAACGCGTGACCCCTTATTCTAATATTATTCCCTCTCGTCCTAGACTCTCCCACAAGGGGAAACAACCTCTGCATCTGCCCTGTCAAGTCCCTGAAGAATCCTATATGTTTCAATAAGGTCACATCCGATCCCGCTAAACTCCAGTGGATACAGGCAAAACCTACTCAACCTCTCCTCAGAAGACATTCCCTCCAATATCAGCCGAGTGAATCTTCTCAGTGTCAGTCTATCTTTCACCAGATAAGAGGCCCAAAACCGTTCATAGTATCCCAGTGGCAAATGGATGAGCTCTTACGTTCTGTTTTCCACCCAGGATCCTTGTCACTTCTATAGCAATGAGCTTCTTTCAAACATTCTTAGGTCCATGACTGCCACACAGGGTGAATCATGGGGTTTAAACAACGACTTGCATTTACATAGTGTGGAAGCAGGTCATTTGGCCCATTGAGTCCACATCGACCCTCCAAAGAGCGTCCCGCCCACCCCTCCACCGTATCCCTGTAACCCTGCATTTCCCATGCCTAACCCACCGAGTCTGCACATCCCTGAACACTGTGGGCAATTTAGCATGGCCAATCCACCCTAACCCGTATGCCTTTGGACAGCGGGGAAGGTTTCTGATGTGGATTTGCCCTGCATGACAAATGAGAATCAAAATCAATCATTGGCTGAACAAGCTAGATATTAAAGGTGATGAGTGGTGGCTCAGTTGGCAGCAATCTCACTGACTAACTCAAAAGGATTAGAGGCTCCAGGTCTGGTCCAGAGACTTAAAGACAAACTCAAGGTGGATCCTTGCAGTGTGGTACTGAGCGAGAGCCCACTGTCAGTGTTAATTTCTCGTGAATGAGACATTAACCAAGGCTCTGTCTTCCATGTCAGCTGGGTATTATTTCAAGAGAGTGAAGTGAATGCTTCCCCTCTGTTCTGGCTAACATTTATCCTTTAATTAACAAACAACTAAAAACAGATTACCTGGTCACTATCACATTGCTGCGTGACAGAGATTGCTGTCTGCAAATTATTTGTTGCATTTCCTACAGCATTGACCAGATTGCCAATGAAGTACTTTGAAATAAAGTGATGAAAGATGTCCTAAGCGATTAAAGGCACTACGTAAATGCAAGTCTTTCATTTTTAGTTCTTGCTTCTGTGTTGTTACAATCCTAGCCAATGGTAATGTCGGACAAGCCAGATCCTGGAACAGGATGTGGCTTTAATAGACTGTAAATCTTCATTCTGCCACTGGTGCACCATGATGGTCAATCACTGAAGATGTTCATAAGAAGCTGCCAATGTACGTTTAACAAAAGAACATCATGGTTTGTGACATATAAAAGAAAAAAAAACATGAACTATTTTAAATTATGTAAGAACTTGTTGAAATGGTCTTATAACAACCATCAGAAAAATGGATTGAGTATTTTACTCTAAATAACAACCTTACAGATACTCAACCCCAAGCGAACGGTCATCCCATTTTCACTGTAAAGTTCCTCATTCAGGCTGTAATTGGTTCTTTTTGACAAACATTTGCCATGAAGATTTTTTTTTCATCAATGCCTCTGACACCCCTAAATAAATTGCGAACACAGCTCACTTCATTCTTAATGTGTCTTGCTTCTTGACATGGTAAAGCCTTCTGTTTCTGGAGCTTTTTTTCTTTTACTAACTAATCGGCCTTTCAGGACTTCCTCTAATATTTACCTGGTGCCGGGCGGGGCTCACACCATGTGGGGAACACGTAGGTTTCAGTACGAGCTCCTCGAGGGTGTTCCCTGTTGTCAGGCACTCTGCGCCAGCTTTAGGGACTCAGCAAGGAGTATGGGGTGTTCCCACTGAGTACAAAGTCTCTATCCCTGCGTGGCACCTCCCCACCCACCAACCCCAACTCTCCACTGTCCCTGGACCTGACCTCATTCACTTGTGACCTGGATCCCTTGCAGATAGTAGGCCACCAGCATATTTAATTTTCCACTTAAGAGCCTGAATTGGCAGCAAGACAATCAGGTCACCCTAATGCCTCAACTGGGGCAAAGGAAGGCAGGCTATGGAACCCCCACTGACCACCTTCCACCTTATTTGATGCCTGCTATTACCACAGACGGGCATATAAATCTTCATCAACCTTTGTCAGAACTGGGAGAACAGTTTCTCAGTAAGAACAGAAGCAGGGAAATGAAGGAGGTGGGGAAAGAGCAGTAAAATGACTAAAGGCAGGGATGGTGGAAGGTAAAGGACAGGCAGCAATGAGACAAGTAAAGAAACACAGGATGGGCCTGAGAAGCTGAAAATGACAAAAACTGCTATTCAAATGTTGAACTTTTATCAACCTCAAAAAATAACTCCGACGACAGATTTCTCTGATTCACTCATTCTTTCCAGCACTATGTTTTGAGCCCAATGGTTTTAATTGAACTGAAAATAATGTATAATTTCATGATTTAATGTCTATATTTCTTCAAGTTCAACAAAAAAGAAAAACAAACCGTGTGCATATCTAATCATTATCTGATGTGACTTTGTGCATATCACACTTTAATGCAGCACTTTCAAATCCAATAGATTGTAAAGGCTAGTAGCTGGTGTTTTGTTAAAGAACCTATTAGTTTTGAACTCTTGACCCTTTTGTATTCTCCACTACTTTTCTTGCACATAATGTCTGAACCTCTGCCACAATCAATGGAAATTTCGCCAATCTCACTCTTCAGGAACTGGAAATAGTTCATTTTTAAAAGGTTTATGGCTCATTTTATTTCCCATTAGCTCTCACTGTAGCCATATTCCTGTTGAAGTGGAAGGCAGCACTGCAGAGATCCTGTCAGTTGTTGTTGCTGTTGGGATAAACGTTTCTGTAGATTAGGCATTGCTAATTTATTCTCCTGAATCAGCCAAACCCATCCACAAGGGAATGTCATTGTTCTGTGCTTTGGACACACCTTTTAATTTGGAGACTATTAGGAGACTAGCTAAGGGGAAGCAATGGCCAAGTAGTATTATTGCTGGGCTATTTATCCAGAGACCCAGGTAATGTTCTGAGGACCTGAGTTCATGGCAGACGGTGGAATTTGAATTCAACAAAACTCTGGAATTAAGAGTTTACTGATGACCATGAAACTATTGGCAATTGTCAGGAAAAATTCATCTGATTCACTAATGTCCTTGAGCGAAGGAAATCTGCCATCCCTCCCTGGTCTGGCCTATATGTGACTCCAGGCCCACAGCAATGTGGTTGACTTGTAAATGCCCTCTGGGCAATTAGGGATGGACAATAAATGCTGGGCCAGCCAGTGACATCTACATCCTGTGAATAAATAAAAAAACATTCACTAAAAACCAAAAGAACTGCGGATGCTATAAATCAGGAACAAAAACAAAGTTGCTGGAAAAGCTCAGCAGGTCTGGCAGCATCTGTGGAGGAGAAAACAGAGTTAATGTTTCAGGTCTAGTGACCCTTCCTCAGAACTGATGGTGGCAGGGAAAACGTCAGTTTATATGCAGAAAATAGGGAGGTGGGTGGGGTAGGGAGTAAACAATAGGATAGGGCCCAAAGAGAGAGAAAGACCGTTGGACAGACAAAGGAGTTGCTAACTATCAGGCTGGGAGGGTGAATGGTTGTTAATGGGGACTGTTAGTGACTAACAACAGGGGGTGTGTAATGGCAGGCTGTGTGGTAACAAACATTCACGGTCCATTTCTGATACTCTCAGCTTTGTCTGTATGCCTTGGGGGACAGGTTTCCCCAGTTCTTGGCCAATATTTATCAGTCAATGAGAGATTTATTGTCAAAATTTGTAATAGATGTAATAAAAGGTGTTTAATATATATTTATAGTTCTGGATTTGGATTTTGGCAAATAGATTTTGATTATCGTTATCATGTACTGCGGTTCAAAGGGATGCCGATATCTGATGGAACAATGGAATTGGTGACAGATACATTAATTAAGCGTTAAGTAGATATGAATGATTGTATAAATAGGGGGAGATGGTAATCAGAGTCTTATGGAGTGTGGGTAACTGAAGCTCTCACTAAAAGTGTGGAGTCGGACTTTGTTCAAAAACTTGTTATTTTCTAATGTCTTATATTGGTAGCAGAGGACGGTGGCGTCAAAATGTAAAGTTTTAGGGTATGATTTACACAGCTTTGTTTGCTGAAATGAGCCTTACAAGTAGTGGAAGAACCAAGTTACAGTGTGGACCTGGGTTATCTCTTCATCAATGAGGAAACAAAGTGTGACCTTAATACTTGCATTACGGAACAGAAGCAGAATAAGAAGCAATGCCTTTTTTAAACAGTTGGAGCCTGATGACTTTAATACGGTTTGAATAGATAGTTAACTTTCACTGATACCAAATGAGTTATTGACTGCATATCAGAGATGAGCAGATTTTGACAAATTTAAAAAAGCTGAGTATAGTATCATGGAATAACACATAATGGAATTCAGTGGATCACATGCAAGACTGCAGAAATTTCATTTCCAAATTTCCCAACCCGTGCTGGGAGTTTCATTCATGGGAGTTGGGTGTCTGTGGCTGGATTAGCATTTATTGCCCATCTCCAATTGCCCAGAGGGCACTTAAGAATCAACCAGTGGATCATGGA
The DNA here is from genome assembly GCF_021869965.1 of Rhincodon typus. Taxonomy (NCBI): domain Eukaryota; kingdom Metazoa; phylum Chordata; class Chondrichthyes; order Orectolobiformes; family Rhincodontidae; genus Rhincodon; species Rhincodon typus. Next base: position 3,241,818 of record NC_063358.1, read on the forward strand.
TGCACATCAACAGTAAATGGAATGGACTCACTAAAATACTACCAAAGTTGCTGAGTGAAAAGGATTCAGGCAAAAATAAGGAACTGAGAGTTCCACCAGTTGCAGCGTTGGATTAATATTGTACGAAAATCTGAAAGAATGGTCATTCCTTTTCAAATAGCTGGAATCAATGATTTATTAGCATGGATACAATGTCCAGTGAAACACCACCGTTAGTAACTAGGCCATCAATGAAGGAAGCACAGCTGAAACTGGAAATCGCAGCGGGTCAGGCAGCATCCACAGAGAGACAGCAAGCTAACATCTCAAGTCTTCATGACTCTTCTCTTCATCAGAGCTCTGATGAAGAGTCATCTGGACTCAAAATGCTAGCTCCCTTTCTCTCCATGGATGCTGCCTGACCCACTATGATCTCCAGCAATTTTTGACTTTAGTACAGATTCCAGCATATGCAATAATTTGTTCTCACAGTTGAAACTGGGTACAGAAAACGACAAAGCTGTGGTATTTGGAAAAGCTGTGAATCTGCAGTTTACACCATTGAACAGTACTGTATTCCTCTACTGGAACGTAATCTCTCCAGTAAAGGAATTAAAGAAGTATTTTTGTCATCAAAAGGTAGAAATTTAGAAGACAAAATCCCAATTGTTAAAATTGCCTTGGTAATTTGGCCATCTGTTCTCCAAAAGGTTAAAAAATTTAGTAAAGGATGTGGAATAAGTGGGGAAAATGAAAGGTTCACAGAACAGATGTCATAACTGTGAGATTTGAAATAAGTACCAAAAGAGATTGCCTTGGCCTACAGAAAGTCTGCCTTTTGCAAGAGATTTCAACAAAATAGTGGCCAAGGATTTTACAGTTTGCTGCAAGGAAAACATTTTCATTTTATGTTTTATAGATTTTACAGCCAGATTTTGTCAGTCAACAATAATTCATAGTTAGGATAAGAAAATATTTGTGGATAGGTAATGGAAAAGTGAATATGGACTGATCTTGGACCACTGACAAAATTTCTTACCAATAATTGGAGGGGTGGGGAGTTTACTAATGTTGAATTCAGAGTTATGTGTGTGAAATTGAAACATAATAGTTATGATATCAGCAGCAAAAAGCCCTTTAGCAATGGGGTATGTGAAAGTAACTGTGCAGTAATGGGCAAAATGGTTCATAAAATATTGGCAGAGCTGCCAAACTGTGTATTATTGTCTGTCGGTCTGGAGTCACATGTAGACCAGACTGAGTAATGATGGCCTAAAAACCATGAGTGAACCAGATGGGTTTTTTCCCCAAAAATCACTTCATGGTTATCATTAGACTTTTAATTCCAGATTTTTTAAATTATTGAATTCAAATTCCATCATCTGCCATGATGGGATTTGAATCCAGCCCCCCAGAATATTACCTGGGTCTAGGTTAAACAGCCTAGTGATAATACCATTAGGCCATCACCTCCCTCTCCTATTAATGCCATCACAAGACTGACAATTCCCACCTCCACAATACCCCTCCAATTTCACTCCTAGCTCCATTTACTTGTTACTGAAAGCCCTATTCATGTCCTTGTTGCCCCAAGATGTGACTATTCTGATGTAAACCTGCCCTGTCTTCCACATTCTACCCTTCATAAACTTGATGTCATCAAACGCCCTGCTTCCTTAACTCACAAGTTTCAATTCCCTGTCAACCCTGAACTCACTAACCTGTGTTCTTGTTTTTAAAGTTCTCATCCCTCTTTTCAAATCTCCGTTTGGCCTCACCCCTCCACAATTCTGTAATCACTGCTAGCCTCACAGCATTCTGCAAAACCTGATGTATGCCAGTTTACTTTACCTCACTAGTTGCTGTAAGCTGTTGTTTCTAACCAATAAGTCAGTAACTTTATAGTTTGTGAACCAGTTACTGTGTGCCTCCTATAAGGAAGTGGAAAGTACCTGAAGAAGAGATGGAAGAACAAGTTCTGACAAGCAAACAGATCATCTCAGCAAACCCTATGGACAGGCCATTGAACTGCCTTTTCAGATTTTTCCTCCACTCATTGTGTGCGTGTGTGCGTGTGTGTGTGTGTGTGTGTGGTGTGTGGTGTGCTTGCATGTGTGCATGCATGTGCATGTGTGTTGGAAAGATACAAAGTGAAGTTAGAAGGGGAAAGAATTTCAACTAGTAATATGTCGACTATTTATAATCGTTTACCTCGGGGTTGAACCTAATTATTTGCAATAAGTAGTATTTCTTGTCAAGGACAAAAACGTGGTCCATACTTTCTGTTTGCCTGGGTTTAAACAGATGGGGGAAGGAGGGAATTTTGCACACTTTGATGACATCTTTAACTACTGTGAAGACGCTAGCAATGTCAGAACATGATTTCTGGCACATTACCCCACTGAGGGGTAACAAACTTCAGCATACATGCAAACAAATTGCAGAAATCTCTGACAAATCTTGAGGCCCCATTATTTACCTTGCTGGGTCACAAAACAATCTAAATGAACAAAGTTCCTTTGTTGGTGCAGACAACCCATTGACTCCAAAGCCAGGTCTCAAACACCGTTTTTACAATAAATCGCCATGCCTACAAAAATGCTTACAAGTAAATTATTAATTTGTGACGCATAGAAAACCCGTCGGTTACAATCTCAAAAAGCAGAAACTCAAAGCCACAGCAAAGAACATTAAAAATGATACATAAAACTCCACAGTTTACATCACAACATCCTGACTGAAACAAGTGGAACTGAGTTCAATCGGAGTCAATGTCACAGGGAATAAAACAGGGAAATCCAAGAGTGTGATAAAAATAACAGAGACAGAAATCAGAAGTCAGATTGTCAGCTTATGAGAACATACATTTATTCTGATCTATATATCAGGAACAAAGGCAAGGTGAAATCTGCTTTGAGTGAACTAGAGGTTTGAGAGTCAAATTCTTAAATTTATCTAAGTTCAAAACAGGAATGAATGATGCAGCAAACTGTATATAAAAAAAAACTTGTTCCATGCAGCCAACTAATACACTTTTCAATCACATTGAGATACTAATCTATCCAACATTGGACATTTATACTCAATCTTATCATCTATAAACCAGCAAAATATATTTGACAAACAGTTTCCCACAGAAGCCCAACATTTATTAATCCTGACAAAACCTCAATCTGAAAGGACAATGATATATATTCAAATAATTCTACTAAACTAAACAAAGACCAGAGCTGAATGAAATGCAATGACTGCCAAGAATTGGAATTTATTTTTCATATTTATCTCTTTAATGTCTCCTTAAAGTTATAATCAGCTGTCAGGAAAATTGTTTGCACAGAACAAGATGAAGAAAAACCAAGAGCTACAGTGCAAATTCCCCCCAAGTAATTACTGCTAAAATCATAAAGCTATAGCTTTCAATAAGGAAATAGATTTGTTAGCAGATGGGGAAACGTACAATTCTGGTCACCACCCTCGCAGAGGATGTGGATGCTTTGGAGAGGGTACAGAAAAGGTTTACCAGAATGTTTCTTGGTATGGGGGATTTTGGCGATGAAGAAATGTTGGATGGCTGAGTTAGTTTTCACTGGAATGCAGGAGGTTGTAGGGTGACCTGATAGAAGTGTATTAGATTGTGAACGACATGGGTAGAACAGAAAGTATGAGACTTTTTCCCCGGGTGGAGGGGTTAATTATTATGGGACACAATTTCAAGGTGTGGACGGGGGGGTGGGGGGGGAGAATGGAGTTTAAAAGAGATGTGCAAGGCAAGTTCTTCACACAAAGGGTGGTGAGTGCTTGGAACGCGCTGCCGGAGGAGGTGGTGGAAGCAAACACAATAGCAGCGTTCAAGAATCATCTGGATGAATACATGAATGGGAAGGGAATAGCAGGATATGGATCCTGTAAGTGAAGACAGTTTTAGTATGGGAGGGTAAAATGTTTCAACACAGGCTTGGGGGGCCATAGGGCCTGTTCCTGTGTTGTATTGTTCTTTGGAAAGAAGAAACGGTACAAGTTTCACAGGTCATGGAAGATCTGCCTCAGCACACTTCTATCCAATCTGCTTAACCTCATGAGTAGAAAGGTCTGCAAAATATGCCACAGATAATCCCAAAGACCTAAAGGCAATCGAAGAAAACTGAAGGAATCTGTCTAAATCGACAACACTTATTGTTAAATGTGACCAGTACAGCCATGTTTGTCTGAATTATAGAATAATTCTGATGTATCGTGTAACAGATCATTTTCGTCTTTATAAACTTCCTTCCCAATCTTATTTTTAAAATCCCTATTCCGACAAAAACATTCCTACAGTTCACTTTTAAAAAGGCTGTACAATACAATTTGCAAAACAAACATTTTCGCTGTACTTAGGTACAGGTGACTACAATAAATCATACCAAATCAAAAATAACCAAAATAGGATTCTGATGATCTGTACATGTTAGAAAGATGATTCCTCAAGTAAAAAGGGTTAGTTCTGGACCATCAAGAAGAAAAAAAATCTACTAAAACTACCTGCTCCAGGAACAACTAAATGAAGAGGGAAAAAAGAATGCAGGTTTTGTTTTTAGGAAAAGGATGATTAATTTATCACATCCTTGCACTGAAAGCCTTTCAATGATTTTATCCACATTGAGAGCATTGGTAATGTTTTAAACTATGAATGGTTCAAATGAACAGGATCAAGATCAACATTTCCACTGATCACAGATTTGCAGCATTAGGGATTCATATTTAAAGGGTCAAGAAAAAACAATAAACAGGAAATTCAGGAGAACTACTTTTATATTAACAAGGTGGTAATTATGTGGAATACACATGGAAGAAATCCTGCTGGGATTCTAGAGGGAACTGGGTGGTTTTATATTTGCAGCCGAATGGAATTCAGGATGTTAGAAACACACTGAAGGATTACTGCGAATAAATGGGCTTGAAGGACTGAAAGATATCCTCTAAGCTGAAATGTGTATTGCTGTAATGAAGACATGACTATATCAAATTTCAATTCATTGGTTGGCAACAGGACTGGAGTTCAAAATTTACTTTTTTCAGAAAGCATTTGACAAAGCGCATGGGATTGGGGGAAGTGTATTCAGATGGATAGAAAACTGGTTGGCAGAGAGGAAACAAAGAGCAGGAATTCATGGGTCCTTTTCAAATTGGCAGGCAGTAACTAGTGGGGTGCCACAGGGATCGGTGCTGGGACCCCAGCTATTCCCAATATATATTAATGATTTGGATGAGGGAACAAAATGTAACATCTCCAAGTTTACAGATGATACCAAGTTGGGTGGGAGGGTGAACCGTAACGAGAATGCAGAGATCCTTCAGCATGCCCTCGACAGGTTGGGTGAGTGAGCAAATCAATGGTAGATGCAGTATAATGTGGATGAATGTGAGGTTATTCACTTTGGAAGAACAAACAAGAAGGCAGATTCTACCTGAATGTCTGTAAATTGGGAAAAGGGTGTGTGTAGCAGGACCTGGGTGTCCTTGTGCACCAGTCGCTGAAGGTAAGCATGCAGATGCAGCAGGCGGTAAAGAAGGTAAATGGTATGTTGGTCTTCATTGCGAGGTATTTCGAGTACAGGAACAGGGATGTGTTGTTGCAGTTATACAGGGCCTTGGTGAGACCACACCTGGAATATTGTTTGCAATTTTGGTCTCCTTTTCTGAGGAAGGATGCTCTTGCTCTCGAGGGAGTGCAGCGAAGCTTTACCAGGCTGATTCCGAGGATGGCGGGACTGTTGTATGAGGAGAGAGTGACTAGTTTAGGATTGTTTTCGCTGGAGTTCAGATGAATGAGGGGAGAATCTCATAGAGACTTATAAAATTCTAAAAGGACTGGACAGGGTAGATGCAGGGAGGATGTTCCCAATGGTGGGTGTGTCCAGAAACAGGGGTCACAGTCTGAAGATTCGGGGTAGCCGATTTAGGACACAGATGAGGAGACATTTCTTCACCCAAAGAATGGTGAGCCTGTGGAATTCATTATCACAGGAAGTAGTTGATGCCAAAAATATTGAATGTATTCAAGAGGCGACTAGATATAGCACTTGGGGTGAATGGGATCAAACGTTATGGTGAGAAAGCAGGATTAGGCTATTGTTGGATGATCAGCCATTATCATGAAGAATGGCAGAGCAGGCTCGAAGGGCCGAATGGCCTCCTCCTGCTCCTATCTTTTATGTTTCAATGTAAATAGAAGCTGCCAATTTTTAATAAATCACCTCATTTTAATATCTCTTTGCAGAGTGAAATGGTTTTATGAAAGATAGAAACAAAAACAGAAATTGCTGTTCAGACTCAGTTGGTGGGACAGAATCTGTGGGAAGAAACAGAGTTAATGTTTTGAGTCCAGTGACTCTTGATCAGAAAGAACTGCTAGCAGCTGGGAAAAAGTGGTATTTATGCTGAAGACAAAGTTAGGTGGGTGGGTGGGTGGGGGCAGGTGCGGGTGTAGTGAGGTCAACCAGGTAGACCTCCTAGAATATGATTTCCCTGATTGGGGCTGTTAATCTGGTCCAACCAGGGAGCCCTGGCTGACAGATATAAAGAGGGGCATCAGACACCCTGTTCACTCAGAGCTGGATCAGTGGCAAGGACCCTCCACATATAGATAAAGGATGTATTGATTGTTAATTGATTGGTTGAATGTCATGTGTACCAGAGTACAGTGAAAAGTTTTGTTTATGGAGCAGTATAAGCAAAGATGTATAGATCAGAGGTTGTAAAAAAACTTAGACAGAGGAGGGCATAGGGCATGTGCTAGGCGAGATCAACGTTGCAAGATCAGTGTTATTCAAGGCTGGGGAATCCACTCATAAGTCTAATAACAGCCAGGAAAATACTGTTCCTGAACCTGTTTGTGTGTGTGTTCAGGCTTCTGTATCTTCTGCCTGACGCAATAGGCTGTAGGAGATCATTACCAGGGTGTGATGGGTCTTTGATGATGTTGGCAGCCTTTCCGCGGCAGTGAACCATGTAAATGGAGTCCATGGATGGAAGGTTGGCTTCCATGATGGTCTGAGCTGTGCACACCACCTTCTGTAGTTTCTTATGGTCCTGGGCAGAGCAGTTGCCATACCAGGCTGTTATGCACCCAGACAGTATGCTTTCAATGGGGCATCTGTAGAAGTTGGTGAGAGACATTATGGACATGCCAAATTTCCTGAGCCGCCTGAGGAAGAAGAGGCATTGTTGTGCCTTCTTGACCATCACATCTATGTGGAAAGTCCAGGACAGGTTATCGGCTATCGTCACTCCGAGGAACTTTGATGCTCTTAACCCTCTCAACCTCAGTTCTGTAGATGTAGATGGGGGCGTGTTCTCCTCTTTTCCTTCTGAAGTCGATGATCAGTTCTTTAGTTTTTCTGACATTGACAGAGAGGTTATTCTCATTGCACCACGTCACCAACTGATGGTGGGATACTTGTCTCTGTGGAGTTATTTCAGTGGAAGGGGCAAGGTGAATAGACAGGTGGAGATGGAGCTCACAGAGAGAGAGAGAGAGAGAGAGAGAGAGATAAAAAGGGTAGGTAACCAAGGAGATTATAGAAAGCAGGCCAGGTCAGAAGAAAAGCTGAATAAGTGATAATAGCAACTGTGAGTAGGAGGGAATGGATGAGCAGTACTGAAAGCATACCATATAATATGATAACAGGCTGCAGAGTAGGTGGCAATGGGTGACTGTGCCATAAACAAGGCATGTCATAACAGGATCGGGTGTGGGGGGTTCGGTAAAAAACATGGAAGGATGGAATCCGGCTCTAAAGTTATTGAGCTAAATGTTGAGTCCCTACATGGAAAATGAAATGTCGTTCTTTGAGCTTGCTATACATAGTATGGGCTCCTCTACATTGTGAAGATAAAATGCAGGCAGGGTGACTGCATTGCAGAACGCCAAAGTTCTGGCTGCAAAAATGACCCTGAGCTTCCATTTGTCTGCCATTTCAACACACCATGCTGTTCCCTGGCCAATATTTCGGTCACAGGCTTGTCACGGTGCTCTACTGAGCCTTAGCGCCAACTGGAAGAACAGCATCTCATTTTCTGCTTGGGGACTCTGCAGCCTCTAGGATTCAACATTGAGTTAAAAAACTTTAGAGCCTGATTCCATCTTTTTTTTTAAATCCACCCCCACATCCAGTCCTGATATGACATGCCTTGTTTACAGCACAGCCACCCATTGCCACCTACTCCTAGCCGGTTTTGACATTACATGGGTTGCTTTCCGTTCAGCTCACCCATTCTTTCCTACTCAAGAATGTTGATTGATTTATTGTTGTCACATGTACCAAGATACAGTGAAAAGTGTTGCTTTGTGTGCCATACAGGCAGATTGTACATACAAAGTGCATCAGGGTAGCAGAACAGAGTGCAAAATTTAGTGTTACAGCTGCAGAGAAGATGCAGAGAGACACATCAGAATTAATATACCAGAGGCCTGTTCAAAAGTCTGATAACAGCAGGGAAGAAGCTGTTCTTTAATCTGTTTGTACTTTTATATCATCTGCCTGAACGAAGAGGGTGGAAGAGAATAAAACCAGGGTGGGGGGAGGTCTTTGATTATGTTGGTTGCTTTCATAAGGCAGCAGGAAGTGTAGATGGAGTCAATGGATGGGAGACAACAAGGTGCAGGGCTGGATGAACACAGCAGGCCAAGCAGCATCATAGGAGCAGAGAGGCTGACGTTTCGGGCCTAGACCCTTCATCAGAAAAGGGGGAGGGGAAGGGGGTTTTGAAATAAATAGGGAGAGAGTGGGAGGCGGATAGAAGAGGGATAGAGGAGAGGATAGGTGGAGAGGAAACAAACAGGTCGAAGAGGCGGGGATGGGGCCAGGAAAGGTGAGTGTAGGTAGGGAGTTAGGAAGGGGATAGGTCAGTCCAGGGAGGACGGACAGGTCAAGGGGGCGGGATGAGGTTGGTCGGTAGGAGATGGAGGTGCGGCTTGGGGTGGGAGGAGGGGATAGGTGGGAGGAAGAACAGGTTAGGGAGGCAGGGACGAGTTGGACTGGTTTTGGGATGCGGTGGGGGGAGGGGAGATTTTGAAACTTGTGAAATCCACATTGATACCATTGGGCTGCAGGGTTCCCAAGCGGAATATGAGTTGCTGTTCCTGCAACCTTCGGGTGGCATCGTTGTGGCACTGCAGGAGGCCCAGGATGGACATGTCGTCTGAGGAATGGGAGGGGGAGTTGAAATGGTTCGCGACTGGGAGGTGCAGTTGTTTGTTGCGAACCGAGCGTAGGTGTTCTGCAAAGCGGTCCCCGAGTCTCCGCTTGGTTTCCCCGATGTAGAGGAAGCCACACCGGGTACAGCGGATGCAGTATACCACATTGGCAGATGTGCAGGTGAACATCTGCTTGATGTGGAAAGTCTTCTTGGGGCCTGGGATGGGGGTGAGGGAGGAGGTATGGGGGCAGGTGTAGCACTTCCTGCGGTTGCAGGGAAAAGTGCCGGGTGTGGTGGAGCTGGAGGGGAGTGTGGAGCGGACAAGGGAGTCACGGAGAGAGTTGTCCCTCCGGAAAGCAGATAAAGGTGGGGAGGGAAAGATGTCTTTGGTGGTGGGGTCGGATTGCAGATGGCGGAAGTGTCGGAGGATGATGCGTTGGATCCGGAGGTTGGTGGGGTGGTACGTGAGGACGAGGGGGATTCTTTTTTGGTTTTTATTGCGTGGACGGGGTGTGAGGGATGAGGTGCGGGAGATGTGGGAGACACGGTTGAGGGCGTTCTCGACCACCGAGGAGGGGAAGTTACGGTCCTTGAAAAACGAGGACAACTGAGATGTACGGGAGTGGAATGCCTCATCCTGGGAGCAGATGCGGCGGAGGCGAAGGAATTGGGAATAGGGGATAGCATTTTTGCAGGAAGGTGGGTGGGAGGAGGAGTATTCTAGGTAGCTGTGGGAGTCGGTGGGCTTGAAATGAATATCGGTTTCTAGGTGGTTGCCCGATATGGAGACAGAGAGGTCCAGGAAGGGGAGAGAGGTGTTAGAGATGGTCCAGGTAAACTTAAGGTTGGGGTGGAAGGTGTTAGTGAAGTGTATGAACTGTTCGAGCTCCTCGTGGGAGCACGAGGCGGCGCCGATACAGTCATCAATGTAACGGAGGAAGAGGTGGGGTTTAGGGCCGGTGTAGGTACGGAAGAGGGATTGTTCCACGTAACCTACAAAGAGGCAGGCGTAGCTTGGGCCCATGCGGGTACCCATGGCAACCCCCTTTGTCTGTAGGAAGTGGGAGGAATTGAAAGAGAAGTTGTTGAGTGTGAGGACGAGTTCGGCTAAGCGGATGAGGGTGTCAGTGGAGGGGGACTGGTCGGGCCTGCGGGACAGGAAGAAGCGGAGGGCCTTAAGGCCATCTGCATGGGGAATGCAGGTGTAGAGGGACTGGACGTCCATGGTAAAGATGAGGTGTTGGGGACCGGGGAATTGGAAGTTCTGGAGGAGGTGGAGGGCGTGGGTGGTGTCACGGACATAGGTAGGGAGTTCCTGGACCAAGGGGGAGAAAATGGAGTCGAGATAGTTGGAGATCAGTTCGGTGGGGCAGGAGCAGGCGGAGACAATGGGTCGACCAGGGCATTCAGGTTTGTGGATTTTGGGAAGGAGATAGAAGCGGGCAGTGCGAGGTTGGGGAACGATGAGGTTGGAGGCCGTGGGTGGGAGGTCACCTGAGGTGATGAGGTTGTGGATGGTTTGCGAGATGATGGTTTGGTGCTCAGGGGTGGGGTCATGATCAAGGGGGCGGTAGGAGGAGGTGTCGGAGAGTTGGCGTCCGGCCTCGGCGATGTAGAGGTCAGTGCGCCATACTACAACTGCACCTCCCTTGTCCGCGGGTTTTATGGTGAGGTTGGGATTGGAGCGGAGGGAGCGGAGGGCTGCACGTTCTGCGGGGGAGAGGTTGGAGTGGGTGAGAGGGGTGAGAGCTGCTAACAATCAACCACATTGCTGTGGGTCTGGAGTCACATGCAGACCAGACTAGGATAAGGATGCAGGTTTCTTCCCTAAAAGACATTAGTGAACCAGATGCATTTTTCGCACAACTGATAATGAATTCATGGTCATCATTAGACTCTTAATTCCAGATTTCTTACTGAATTTAAATTCAACCATCTGCCATAGTGGAATTTTAATCCAGATCTGTGTCTCTAGATTAATGGTCCAATAATACCACTACGCTGTCACCTCCCCTAGCTATGTGTTTTAAGACCAAACCATGTCTAATAATATATTCATCCTATAAATTATCAAGGGGTGCGCACACTCTCTGGAGATAAATAAATATTTTATTTTATGTGTGGGCTGTTTGAGATTCAAACTAAAATCAGTTAGTTCTCACTCAGCTTCCAGTGGGTGTGAAGGCATGTGTATAGCATAAACACTGGCACTGGCAATATCCCAAACCACTTCAAAGGTGCATTAATTATCAAAGCAAAATTTGACACCAAAACCACATAAGGAAATATTGAGGCAGGTTATCAAAGACCTGGCCAAAGAGTTTAAGTATAAGGAGCATCTTAATATCCATTCCCGAACTGTGTTGACTTTTACCCGTGATGAAGGGAGAGCTCATTTTTATTCAGTAGCACTTCCACAGAAAACGTCCCTCTGGATTTGTAGTGACTTTGAAAGATGACACTAATATGAAAAAAACAACAGTGCTTTTAATAAGATAAAAAGTTTTTTTTTACCCTTGTCAGTTATGGTGGAAGTTGCTCCTACTTTGATTATTGTATGAAATATGTTTCCAATCACCTCAACATGACAGCTTGTGCAAAGAATATTCTCTTTTATAAAAGATGCAATTTATAACCTAATCCCAGGAATGCCTCAACAGTAGAAGGATTTTTCTTTTACCTTTGTTAGATGTAATCCTTGAAGTGCATTTCCTTCCAGCTCATATTTATAATAACACGTTTCTCAGGAAGGATAAATAGCTTTTACACAGCAGGATTGATTTGCCTTTACAATTTTCCCACAAATTAGTTTTCAGAAAAGTAATTGCAGAAACTAAAACAAAAATCTAAAACACCTACAGTCTTTCAAGTTTTGCAAGAACAAACTGCTCTGATTAAAAATCCTTGGTGTTAATATAATGCCATAAGTGATCAGCTTCTGAATAGCTACGACAAAAAAAAATTCACAAAAAACAGCACCTTTAATGTAGTTCAAGGTACCAATGTGCTTCACAGGACTTTGTAAGTCAAAATTTTACATAAAACCATATTAGGACAGATAACCAAAATCTTGGTTGAACTTAGATTTTGAGGAGTATCTCAAAAGGAGGAGAGAGACTAAGGAGAGGCAGACACATATGAAGATAAATGCATCCTAGTGCCACTGGACCATAGGGCTGCTGTCTCATTAGAAGGAGAGAGAAGACTGGTGTGGTTTAATCTGAGGGTTAGCACAGCTCAGGGGAGGGGAGAGGTTGTGACATTGTAACTTTAGGCAAAGTGAGAATTGGACCCACACTGTTGGCCTCTCCCTGCATCATAAGTCAGCTGGTCAGTTAACTGGTCTAACCAAAGCCCACACATATTGGGGAAAAACAGTTTAGGGCCTTGGTAGCTCTAGGAATGACAACCAGTGATGGAGTGATTTTACAATCAGGATTCTCAAGAGGCCAGAATTAGATGAATACGGATATTTCAGAGTGTTATGAGGAGATTGCAGAGAATGGAGGAAGGTGAGTCCACAGAAAAAGCTTTGGTCACCTTATGTAAAGAAAAATAAACTGTCACTGGAGGCAGGCCAGAGAAGAGTCATCTAGACACAAAACATTAGCCTGCTGTCTCTCCATGGATGCAGCCTGACCTGCTGTCATTTCCGGCTTTTTTGTTTTCAGAAGGTTCACTCCGGTGATTCCAGCTTTGGAGAGATTTTCTTATGAGGAGAAATTGAGTAGTTTGGGCCTGTACTCATTAGAGTTTAGAACAATGAGAGGAGACCCTGTTGAAGCATAAAAGATTTTTAGGGGACTTGACAGGTTGGTTATGGAGACACTGTTTTCCTTTGTGAGCGAGTCTAGGGCAAGAAGGCATAATCTCAAATTAAAACTGGGATGAGGAGGATTTTTTTCTCTGAGGGTAGTAAATCTGTGGAATTCTTTACCAAGCTGGCTCTCATTAAGTATATTCAAGGCTAAAATTGACAGATTTTTAATTAACAAGGGAATCAAGCCTTGTAGGGAAAAGGCAGAATGTTGGAGTTATGGATCATTGGATCAGCCACAATCTCATTGAATGGCAGAACAGAATTGATGGGCTGAATGGCCTACACCTGTTCCAATGTTTTATGGTTTAATACGGATGAGAATTTTGAAATTAAGGTGTTACCTATCTAGGAACTTGTGTAGAAGAACAAGCACAATGATGAGGGTGAAGAGCACCTGGTTCAGGTTGTCGAGTGAAAGAGAGGAAAACATTCTATAGTGAAGTCTAGAGGTAACAAAGGAGGGAAATTAAAGGACATGTTAATCCTGCCCACCCAACAGCAAATTAGAATTGACTGGACCATGTGCTTCCAAACTTTTCCTTTTCTCTCCAGTAGTTTAACAGAGACAGGAGCACTTGCATTTTAAATGATATCCCGTGCTCTCAATTCAGAACTTTAATTAATCAGATTAGTGAAATCTATCTGATTAAAATTGGATTACATAAGAAGTATTTTCATTAGGAGAGGGTTAATTCTTTTCCAGTTTCACGTTCTAGTTGCAACTGCATGGCAGATCATTTCCACACATTAACGTTCTCATTCCCCTCCAGTGTTTCACTTTGTGTCTAACATCAGTGTTGTTTTGCGCATAATTTGCTTTCGTTGATGTTCTTTCCACTGGCCGGCCATAGGAACGTGGAACGGCACCACAAAGGTTGCAGTGAAGACTCTGAAACCCGGCACTATGTCACCTGAAGCATTTCTTGAGGAAGCCCAAATAATGAAGAGACTGAGACATGACAAATTGGTTCAGCTTTACGCAGTGGTTTCTGAGGAACCCATCTACATCGTCACGGAATTCATGACTCAAGGTAAAGTAACCTTTCCAACAGCCACATTTTTATCTTCAATTTGATCAGCTATTTAAAATATATCATTTACAGGAAATGCTGTTTGAGATCCAGTCCCTGCTGTTAGATCTATAGTCGACATCATAGAATTTAGCATCTCATTGACAAATGATTCTGTCTGGTTTGTGTATGTTTCAATATGCATAGTGTAACTCACACATAGTGCATGTATGATGGAAAGAACACAGAATTCAGCACAGTAAAGCATTTGGCTGGATTACAATAAAAGAACAAATCATGTACTAACTAATTTCTATAAGTTAGAGTAGGGAAGTAGCTGATAGTCGTCCAATTTATTATTGATCATCCTCAATGTGTCAAGGACTGGTATCCTGAACAATATCTTGTTCAAGTGTTATCCTCAGTCATTCTTCAAAAGGGTTTAATCACAGAATGAAGTTAAATGGGTATTTGCCAAGTGGCACGTTGTCTAACAAAGAAAATAAAACATAGTTATAATTGACCTATTCACTTGCTCTCTAAATGCTGGAACAATTGGACCTCCCAAGAGCTTTCTTGAGTCATTGCTCACTGATGTCTCAGTTAACATTAGGTTACAGGCCCAACACGCATCAGTACCAGATTTATCCAGGGGACCAGGTTGAAATCAGACAGGCTACAAGTTGCTAAAAACCAAAATAACTGCAGATGCTGTAAATCAGGATCAAAAACAGAAATTGCTGGAAAAGCTCAGCAGGTCTGGCAGCATCCGTGAAGAAAAAATCAAAGTTAACGTTTCGGATCCAACGATCCTTCCTCAGAACAGGCTACAAGTTGTTCCCTGGGCCAATGCCTCATGTAATTCCCATAATTGATATAAATGGGACATTTCTGTCACAGACATCACATTAAATGTGATGATCTTCTGCTGCACATATGAACTCAGTACCAACAGCTACATTGCTACCCTCGTAGGGATTTATTTTTGGTCAGTTATATCAGGTTGAACCTTTTTGTAATGATTATGCTTTCCTCAAAATGCATTTTTGTTTGTATCAAGGGATTGCAACATTAAATTGGATCTGGATATAATTGTTATTCACCACTGAAACATCCTATACACTTGGCTCACTGCGCTAATAGATTAATCTTCGTTCTCAGTAAACATTATCACGTCAATTGACACAGTTAGGAAATGTGCTGCAGTATTTGTAAAACATTGATTTTCACCGACATCATGTCTCTCAAGGCACTCCCCAATAATAAATTGAATATTAAAATCACAAGATTTAGTTTGCAACTCTTCAGGCAGCTACTGGATTTATCTTTTTCAAATCCTGTAATCTTTACCTTCAATTAGATTTACATACTGCGTATGAAAATTATTGAAGTATAAATGTGATGTATTGAGACAATTTCAAGTACTCTGTTCAACTGAGAAACAGTAAGCATGGTTTCTGTATCTATGTGTGTATGTGTACATGTATTATGTCCGTATGTGTTGTGTAAAATGTATTATGTGTATTGTCTGTGATTGTATGTACATGTGCATTTCGATGTGTGTGTGTCTGTGTTTTATGTGCAGGCATGTTGTGTGTGTTTGTACGTGCACGTGTATGTTGTGTATGTGTATTTTGTTTGTGTGTATATGTGAATGCACATGTCTTGTCTGTATGTGTATGCATGTGCATGCGTGTATGTGTGTTGGTCTCTTGGACCGAGGATGACAGTTAGTCAGGGGAAAAAACCTCTGCATGGATTCCTTACTTACTGGGAGGATGTTGTGTTGCAGCTCCCACACAGATCCAGCTGACCAGGAAACTCTCACACTCACAGTGTCTGCCATAGGTGTCTCAGAGGGATTTACAGATTAATATTTGATCTGTTTGCCCACATTACCACGCAGTTTCCATTGCCATCGAGTTCTGTGGTGCACCTTGAACTGAGAGTTAACACACTACCACTGGACCAGAATACCCCACTTACAATGTACAATTGAGGGCGGCAAGGTGGCTCAGTGGTTAGCCCTGCTGCCTCACAGTGCCAGGGACCTGGGTTCAATTCCACCCTTGGGCGACTGTCTGTGTGGAGTTTGCACATTCTCCCTGTGTCTGCATGGGTTCCCTCTGTGTGCTCTGGTTTCCTCCCACAGTCCAAAGATGTGCAGGTTAGGTGGATTGGCCATGCTAAATTGCCCATAGTGTTCAGGGATGTGCAGGTTAGGTGGATTGGCCAAGGGAAATGCAGGGTTACAGGGATAGGTTAGCGGGGTGAGTCTAGGTTGGATACTCTTTGAAGGGTCGGTGTGGACTTGATGGGCAGAATGGCCTACTTCCAGACTGTAGGAAGCCTATGATGATTACCACACAAACTGAAGAGTGAAACTTCATTGCACTGATGTTTCTCCATTGTTGTTGTCAGTGAGTGAGAGAAAGGACAGGGGGAGAGAACACATACCCCTACCTTCCAGTGATACGGGAACAAGGTGAGATTGTGAATCACCTTCTTATCGAAGTAGATGAATAAAACAGGGACTAGTGCAGATGCTCAGTAATGTATCTCTATTTTCCGGTTTAAAATGTAGGTTTTTAAAGTTTTATTACATAATATGTGGCCATCGGAAATAGCAACAGGATTAGGCCATTCAGCCCCTCAAGTCTGCTCTGCCATTCAATAGGATCACGGCTGATGCAACATTCCTCACATCCACTTGCCTGTCCTTTCCCAGTAACCCTTGATTCCCTTACTGATTAGTTAATTGCAGCTAAGAATGAATGTGTATGGGTTACTTCATCTGAGCAGGAACAGGTCACATGATGCCTCAGGCCTGCATCACCATTTGATAAGATGATGGCTGATCCTTGAACTCCATTCTCCTGTCTGGTCCCCATATCCCTTGATCCCCTTAGAATCTAAAAGTCTATCAGTCTGAGCCTTGAATGTATGGAAAGGGCCCAAAAGATGTTTACCAGGGTGCTTCCAGGGCAGCACAGTGGCTCAGTGGTTAGCACTGCTGCCTTACAGCGCCAGGGACTTGGGTTTGATTCCAGCCTCGGGCGACTGTCTGTGTGGAGTTTGCACATTCTCCCTGTGTCTGCATGGGTTTCCTCCCATAGTCCAAAGATGTGCAGGGTAGCCATGGGAAATGCAGGGTTATAGGCTAGGGGGATGGATCTGGGTGGGAAGCTCTTTGGAGGGTCATTGAGCCCATGATGGGCTGAATGGCCTGGTTCCACGCCGAAGAGATTACATGAGAAATTTCAGTTATGATGATAATTTGGACAACACTTTGATCCATGGAATCCATACAGTGTGGAAACAGGCCATTCAGCCCAACAGGCCCACACTGACTCTCCAAAGAGCGTCCCATCCAGACTCACCTCCCAATCCTATCCCTAAAACCCTGCATTTCCCATGGCTAATCCACCTAACTTACACAGCCCCGGATACTATGAACAATTTAGCATGGTCAATCCACCTACCCTGCACATCTTTGGACTGTGGGAGGAAACTGGAGCACTCGGAGGAAACCCACGCAGACACGGGGAGAATGTGCAAACTCCACGCAGACAGTTGCCCGAGGGTGGAATTGAACCCAGGTCCATAGCCACCCCTCTGATGCACAAACAAACGAATCAATTGATACACACACCCTCTCTCACATGCACATACACTCATGGACACAGTCACACACACACACACACTCACATGCTATTCTTTCAGGTCTCACCTCAAACAGAGATAAAAGGTGAACTGTTTCATCCGAACTCCTTTGAAGAGATGATTAAGGGGTGACCTCATGAATTTTTCAGGATGACGTGACATTTTAGATAAGTAAATGGGGGGAAAGAAATGATTCCCTTTGGTGACTGGTTCAATAACCAGTGGCAATGGATTCAAAATCATCCGGAAAAGATCTAAAGGGAAATGACAGGGAAATTCTTCTATTCAGAGAGTTATTGAGATGGGGAAACGCTGTGTCAGAAAAGGCATTTTCTGCTGATTATCTGGTTAGACAGGTGCTAAAGGATGAGAAAGCTACAGGGTGGTGAACAAAATGAAGGTATATATGGGACTAAACACTGACTGTTTTTTCAGACAGGCAGCAAAGGCAATCTGAGTCTGGGGTGAGATGGTGGGTCCACCGTCTCACCATCACCAACCCAGACCACCGTCTCACCATCACCACCCCAGACCACCGTCTCACCAGTACCACCGTCTCACCATCACCAACCCAGAGCACCGTCTCACCATCACCACCCCAGACCACCGTCTCACCATTACCACCGTCTCACCATTACCACCGTCTCACCATCACCACCCCAGCCCACTGTCTCACTGGACTAGTCATCCAGATTCTCAGACCAAGTGCCCCGCAGTGAGGGGGAGGGAGTTTTTGAGAGGGATGGAGGTGAGTTGGGGAGTAAGGGTTCAAATCCGACCAGGGCAGATGGCATTTTGAATTCATTGAACAGTTCTGGAATATAAAGCTACTGTCTGTGATAGTGACCATGAAATTACCCTCCACTTGTGGTAAAAACCCATCTCATGTCCTTTTAGGGTAGGAAATCTGCTGTCCTTACCAGGTTTGGCCTACTTATGATTTCAGTCCCAAAGAAATGTAGTTGACTCTGAAGTAACCAAAACTGTTCAGTCCAAAGGCAGGTACTGATGGGCAACAAATGCTGACCTTGGCAGCAACACCCAGAAACAAACAGCAAATGGACTCCTTCTGTTCTATGAAATGTGTTTTTGCCTGCAGGGTAATGTACACACCACTTAATTAAGAAAAAGTCTGACTGGGATTCTTTAACATGAGAAACCATTGCATAATTGCTCTAATACTTAGTATTAAGAAAGATACATAATTATTATTTGTAGATCATTCATAGAAAGAAGCTATATCAACCAAGTGAAGGATCCAGTTACATTTATTCAAATATTAATATCTGGAAAATTCTTAGTCAGCAATAAGTCTGTGTTGTACATCAATTCAGTCCTAATGGAATTTGGTGTGGAGAATGTTAGATTCACAAATGATAGGTCGAGTGGAAATGTCGAAATGTCAGTCAATGCAAGATTATAACAAGGGCTAAAGAGGAACAAACACAGGGAAACTAATCTCTGCTCATGCTGCTTCAGTAGAAGTGATACACTTTCACTCGTGCAAATGGCATTCATCTTGTTGTAGGATTTACAACAGCAACCATTAAGACTGTTGGGAACTAAGGTTACCTTTCCTTCAATGTATGTTCCATGGCACCTGTAAGATAAATAAAAAGCACATGATTCCTATCCAGTACTGGATTCCAAAATCTATGAAGAACATTTACCTGTTTTTTTTTCTATTTATTCTATGGGATGTAATTTTTTTATCTATCTCTAATTACCTTGGAGAAATTGTCATGTGATTGAGGGGCTTAATTTCAGGGGGTGCAATTTTAAGTCGCTGTGGATCTGGATTCACTGGTGCATAGTTGGTTGAGAGGTGACTGTACAGAGGTTAATAAAATAACGAGGGGTATGGATAAGGTGAATGACAGGTGTCTTTTCCCTAGGGTGGGGGATTTCAAGGCTCGGGGCACCCTTTTTAGGTAAGAGGAGAAAGATTTAAAAAAGACATGCGAGGAAATTTTTTAACACAGAGTGGTATGTGTGTGGAATGAACTTCTAGAGAAAGTGGTGGATGCGGGTACAGTTACAATGTTTAAAAGATATTTGGATAAGTCCATGAATAGAAAATGTTTGGAGGGATATGGGCCAGGAGCAGGCAAGTGGGACTAGTTTAGTTTAGGATGATGTTCAGCATGGACTGGTTAAACTGAAGGATCTGTTTCCGTGCCGTATGACTGTACAAACCAAACCAAATCAGGCAGCAGTGTTTTGTCCTCTCATGGACATTCTTAAACCAAAAGGGTGGTTTTGATTCTCCAGTCATCACATGGTCACTATAACCGGCAACGCTATCAAATTCCAGATTTATTAAATTAATGATAACTAGTCAGCTACATTGGTGGCATTTGAAGTCATGTCTCTGGCTTTTAAATTACCTCTCCTGCAATGAAAGCAATTTGTGATTGTATTCACTAAAATATTCTGAGGTATTGGAAGGAGAAACATCCCTATTTTAATCAGTTGTAGGACTCTGAAGCATTTGCAACCTGATTGTATCTGAAATAATTCTTGAGCAAACCAAAGACTTTCCTCCAGAATTGATGCCAGACAAAGATATTAGATACACCCTAACTTTGAAAGCTGTGTTTGGTAAAAGGAAACTTGAGCAATTTTTCCAGAAAGAAATTATGGTTAGAAATAGACTATGAGTCGTCTGGTTAAGAGGGAGTTTTCAATTTTTCAAATGATTCATTTCTGCTCTAATAGAGATGTTGCAGTGCAAATAGAGATATTTAGTTTACTATGCATAAAATATTGTACATGGAAGCAAAATACAGAACTGTCTGTGCATTTATCTTTAGAATTGGTTTATTCTGACTGGCACAGGATGAAAAATGCTTTAAATAAATAGATTCATGGATCATTCTATCTTTCGGTGTCTGGGTAGAATGGGAG
Source organism: Rhincodon typus (assembly GCF_021869965.1). Lineage (NCBI taxonomy): Eukaryota > Metazoa > Chordata > Chondrichthyes > Orectolobiformes > Rhincodontidae > Rhincodon > Rhincodon typus. Next base: position 3,262,377 of record NC_063358.1, read on the forward strand.
ACATTTATGATAATTGGGTAAAATAAAACAGAGGGCAATGCACATTTTTTCTTGCATGATAAATTGTTATGAACTGGAACATACTGTATAAAGGGTACGAACAGATTCACTGGTAACCTCCAATGGGGAATTAAATAAATACATAAAGGAAAACAATTTACAGAGCCATGTGGGAAATAGCAAGGGAATGGAACTGATTGGACAGCCCTTTCAAAGTGCCAGCAACAGTACTGTTGGCTGAATGGCCTCCTGGGTTGTATGTTTGGACCATTTTTCCGTATCAACTCAGCCATTCGTTATGCAACCTGCCCACATTCCTTTCTATCAACTCCAGTGGATGGAGGAACAGAGCAGGATGGAGAATGAGAAGTGGGAGACTGATTGTGCCCATATAATGCTATCGCCAGGACTTAAATCAACAGTGACATCTGAATATAGAGCTGAAGAAGAGCCGCGCGTTGAGGTGCCATTTTGCGGTGGGGATCTTAAACTGAGGCACTATCAACATCTGCTCGCACCCCCACCCCCAGCTCACCCGCCCCCAACATATGAACATCCCTGGGCCCATAATGCTAGTTTGAAGAAAAGCAGGCAAGTCATCCCCTGGCCAGTCTTTATCACTCAGTCACCATTTTCAGATGGTGTGGTCACCCATTGTCATTTGTGGGACCTTGCTGTGCACAAATGGGTCGCTGAGCTTTCTGCGATACAACAAACTGGATGTTACAGAGTAGTACAGGTTACAGCCTGCCCCATAACTGACTGACAATAGAGAGGCCCACCCCACATCTCAGCCTGTACCATACAGGAGAATGACCTTGTTGAAACATACAGCATTCTTAATGAGCTTGACAAGGTAAATGCAGAGATGTTATTCCCGCTTGTGGAGAATCCCGTTGAAGACAGAGAGAAGAAAGAATTGTTTTCTCTCAGAGGACAGCGAATGTGTGGAATTCTTTATCATCGAGGGCTGTCAAGGATGGATCAATAAGTATATTGAAGTCTGAGCCAGACAGATTTTTAATCAGTAAGGGAATCAAAGGTTATTGGGGAAAAGACAGGAAAGTGGAATTGAGGATAATCATAACAGCCGTGATCTCATTGAATGGTGGAGCAGACTCAGTGGGCTAAATGGCCTGCTTCTGCTCCTACATCTCATAGTCGATAATATGGTGCAGGCATTAAGAAGGGCAGAGGAAGCGGAGGAGGTCCTGCCCTCGGAAGATGCTGGCTAATCTTACTTTCTTGCAGTGCTATCAACCCCAACTCTGCCAACACCCTGATGGTAGGCACTGCCAATACCACAGGCCGGCTCCTGGGCAAGGCAGCCAGGAATATTAGATAAGTCAAGGGGTATTGGGCAGGGCGGTTTTGACCAGCTTGGGGATAAAGGAATGGGGCGGGAATGCAGTTGGATGGGTTTAGGGGAGCAAGCAAGTAGGAAGAAAGTTGGGATGTGGGACTATCCCTGGATGGGAGTAGGATGCCTCTGATGTCCAATAGGCACCCCAAAGATAGTAACCCTCCCCCATCATCCCATTTGTCTGAAACCTTTTCACAACACAAAATGGAGCCCATTCCCACTTGGCTACCATAGCAACCATATGATGATGTGTGTTTGGCTTGTTGTTCTAGGTTATGTTTCTTGTTTAAGGTTGTATACTGCACTGGTGCATGAGAGGTCCTAGGTTTAATTCCCAGAAAAATCTGTGATTCTTATGGGATGGGTATAGTTAGGGGTCATTGTTTGATCGGTACAGACATGATGGGCCAAAGGGTATTTTTCTGTGCTGGCATTCTCTATGACTTTATAAGATAGGGATCAACCAAACTTGCAGTGAGCTTAATTAAACTTTGATTATTTATTGACCTGGTGGTGGGCAAGCTACTAATTTCAATGCTTTCTCATGTTCCATGTTCAGGGATCCATTGGGAAGGGGGTGGGCTGAGCATATACTCCGATTTCACACACTCGACCCTTCCCCATGCCTTAGCCCCAGCCTAAAAAACTTGGTGAGGGGCTTGGAAAGTCTAATTCCACAATTCAAAAGCACCTCTTTGGCTATAGGGCACTTTGAAATGTACCGTGGTTGTGAAAAGTGTTACATAAATGCAAACCTGCATTTTGTTTTTAAAGTTACCCAACCACGTGTGAAAAATATAGTTCTAGGGAATGAAATTCTGCAGCTTGTGTTGACGGAGCTGTGGGACAGAATCACACAAGGCTCTGAGAGATTGGGCTATGGTGAGGTGTCTGGCAGAAATGGCACTCAGTGAGACCCATCCCAATCGCACTCTATCTTTTATGGTTTTCTCAAGCAGCCACTTCAGGGGCATTATTGCTTGTTGAATGCCCTGTTAACATCCCAATTTACCTCATTAATATTCAGCTTCCCATCTCACAGAATGAGCCAAACAATGTCATCATCGAGAAACTGGCCCCTGACCGGGTATGCAGTCATGTCAGTAAAGCTGCATGCTCTGGAGGAGCTTCATGTTGGACACCGGGGAGCATCGGTGATTGTAACAAAGTCAGCCTGGTCGACCTCATAGAATATGAGTTCCCTGATTGGGGCCATTAACCTGGTCCAATCAGGGAGCCCTGGCTGACAGATAAGAACAGGACTGTCAGACATCCTATTCGCTCTGAGAGATGGCTCTGAAAAGGCAGGACTAAAGTTAAGGACTGTTCATGTGTAAATAAAGGGTGACTTGGTGACAGAATATTGGCCTCTGTGGAGTTATTTCAGCACCAACATCTCAGAGCTTCAGCAACACACACCCCATGTTCACATACAGTGGCATCTGACATGTTCCAGCCCCTAAAAACCCACATAAGAACATGAAGACATTAAGTGTATAAGTCCCGCCCTGATTCCAAAATGCAACACCTCATTTATCTAAATTAAACTTCATCTGCCACTCCTCGGCCAATTGGCCCATCTGATCAAGGTCCTGTTGTACTCTGAGGTAAGTTTCTTCGCTGTCCACTACACCTCCAATTTTAGCATCTTCTTTCTTTTGTTTGTATTTTAACTAGAGGTAAGAATAAAGTGTGTTTTACCTAAAGCTGAGTAGCGTGACCAATCGAATTATACCTGGATTACAGCACCTTACACTCACCTTTAAATAAGGTAAAAGCTGGGGTCTAGGCTATCTCCTTGATATATTTGCAGGAGGTTTGGCCTTGTTCATAACAATGTGTCGAAGTGCTTCCTAACATCTCTCTGAACAGTCTGGCCCTGATTCTCAGACTCTGTCCCTAGTTCTAGAATCCTCAACCAGTGGAACTAGTTTGTCTTTATCTACCTTGTTTTTTCCTTTTAATATCTTGAAGCCTCACAGTGGAAAACCCTCCAAAAGACTCGATGTAACTTGAACTTAGTGGAAAAAAAGTAAGGTTCAGCCCCTGATTTTTCCTCCTGCAAATGTGACCAAGGAATCATTTGCTGCACGATACAGCCACACACCTAATATTCAATCACATGGAAACTATTGAAAACTTTTCCTCTGCAACTATCTTCTTTCCTGATCTCAAATTGTACGTTAAATCTATTGAAATTACATGTGCTGTGTTCTATTTAATGTTCTGGATTTTATTGTGTTTTTCTTGTAATTTCACAATCAGAACTGATTCATAAATTCCGGTTGTAAAATCAGGCTGGTACGTCAATCATAAACTTAGTGACCTGATACAACACTTATAATTAGTATAAACATGTAACCAGGATAAAGAATACATGCAAGATGTGTGATTATATAATACATATTTTATATATGTTGCAGTTAAAGATAAATATCTATTGCTGCATAACAAACATGACCCATATTGTAAAAAGCCATTAATAATGAATTGTTCGAATCCATTCTGTTGTAGAAAAGGTGATCCTCTCTAATGTGGGAAGACACTTCAAATCAAGACTAGAATATCTGATAGAACTGGCATTATTAATTTTTTAAAATTGTCTTTGGAATATCATACAAGCAACTTGTTATGAGGGGTGTTCTCAAATGGTTGCTCTTAATAAATAAATATAAAAGTGAATAAAGGATAAAATCAGATCAAGGCGCACAAAATGGAACAGGCTCGATCTTACAGAACCACAGAATTATTATGGCACAGAAGGAGGTCTTTCAGCCCAATGTGTCAACACTGATTCTGTTACCTAGTGCCAATTTCCTGCCTTTATATCCCTGCAACCCATTTCTAACTGAATAACCACACAATGCCGCTTTTGCATTCCTCCATTGAACCTGCCTCTACCACATTCCCAGGTGGCGCATTCCATACCCTAACTACTCATCATGTGAAAATGTTTGCAGAGCACTTCACCCTCTTTTTCTCCCCCTTTTACAAGTAGGAACAGCTTCACCCCATCTACTCTATCTAGCACATGCTTGTGAAAACCTCAGTCAAATCTCCTATCAACCCCTCCTCTCCAAAGAGGACAGTCCCAACTTCTTCAATCTAATCTCATCGATGATGTTTCTCAGTCCTGGAACTATCCTTGTAAATTGCCCTGCACCCTCTCCAATGCATTCGCATCTCTCCTGTAATGTGGTGCCCACAACTGTACACAATACTGCAGTGACGTCTAACAAGTTTCTCGTACAATTTCAACATCACGGGTAGTGGAGAGGGTAATGGAGTCTGCCTCATTAGGGGCATTTAAGCGGCTATTAGATAGGCATATTAGGCTATCAGATAGTATAAGGTAGGGGTGGAGGTTAGATGGACCTTAGGATTAGGGTAAAAGTTCGGCACAACATCGTGGGCGAAGGGCCTGTACTGTGCTATGCTGTTCTATGTTCTATCACCTCCTTGCTCCTGTACTCTGTGCCCCTGTTAATAAAGATGAGAACACTGTGTGCCTTATTAACTGGTCTCCCCACCTGTCCTGGTACTTTTAATGATCTGTACACATATACACTGCGTCCCTCTGCTCCTGTACCCTCTACAGAGCAGTGTGGTTCCTGCTTCCCCCTGTCCCTCAGCTGAAGTGTTGGGTCTGGAGCTCAATAATGCTAGAGGCAATGCTCTTTGTTTTAAGGCAAGATCTTTGACCCTATCTCAGGAGGTAATTCTGCCTTAGAGAGCAGCAGTCAATCATTGTTCAGCTCTGCCAGTGGAGGTGCTGGGACTACAGGAAGACATATCAACCAGGGAACCAGGGTCTCAACACGGGGATGGAGTTGTTTACAGGATGGGGGCTGGGATCATTAGACGAAGAGGAAGTTTAAAGGGAGGGGATGACCTTTTTTGCAGGAGTTGGAGGGAGGTGGGAGGGTATGGGAGAGGTTCGTCCATTTGCCCAATGCCAACCTGTTCAGAGAAAGCTGGACTGAACCTCACCAACCACAGGTTAAATACAAGCGTGGGTGTGTTCAAGTCAGTAAGTCATCATTAATTGGCCATTTCAAGCCCTGAGGTAACTGAGCTTCCTGCGCCTCACCTGAACCCTGGAGAATTTCAAAGAGATCGGGGAAGGAGAGTGGAGGTCGGGAAAACGAATCCCTGGGTGTCTTATTGTCTTACAACTGCTGGTGAGGAAATATAAACTCCAGCCCAGTGCTCCAGCTTGCTGAAGTATCTGGCAGTGAGCAAACATCAATTTCTGCAGTCATACAAGAGGGAGCATCTAAGTAGTTTGTATAGTCTGTACAACTTTTATAGGTTTAATTTCCAAGTTATTTATATCTTGTTTCTTTCTCAGGAAGCTTACTGGATTTTCTAAAGGATGGTGATGGAAGGATATTAAAACTACCACAGCTTGTCGACATGGCAGCACAGGTAACTGTGAAAGGGTTTCCTATTCTTCACACTGATCAACATTTTATGCATTTGATTATTTGTCTCTCAAGTTGTTAGATCTTGTGTGATTTTGTTCTTTTGGCAAAACAGGAAAGTTTCTTATCTCAGACAACAAGGTGCAGAGCTGGATGAACACAGAGCCTTAGCTAATTTTACAATGAATAAAGTCCCTGAAGCTACAGACAAACCACATTTCTCAGCTCTTCTTGAAACAAAGTTAAGAAATAACTCAC
>NC_063358.1:3268821-3305486 GCF_021869965.1 Rhincodon typus
TCGGGCCTAGACCCTTCATCAGAAACGTCAGCCTTTCTGCTCCTATGATGCTGCTTGGCCTGCTGTGTTCATCCACTCTGCACCTTGCTGTCTCTTGATTCAGTTCTTGCCCAGTTTTAACTTGAAGGAGGTCACACTCACTCCCTGCTATGAAATGATAGCATCATCCTACCCTGAATATAGTGCAATCAGAACTGGTTTGTGTTTGCTGTCTACACTGTGTAGCCTTCCACAACATCACATATAATGATAAAAGGCCATTGGATAGTTTATATCGCAAAGTAAACCGAGTCACATGAACATCACTACATCCGGAACATATTGCAGAAAGAATTAGTACAGTCCTTTTGAGGTGGCTTATTTTTCTAAGTACCGTTAATTGCTTTATTGCTGTGTCATAAAACCCCTTACTGGGAACTAAACTTATCAGTGAGGTCTTTCAATTAATATTTCTAAATGGAGTGGAATGAGGACCAATTGTTCCCTTCTTGTCGATGAATTTGGATCCTGGAATCCATAAACGAATAAACCCAATGGCAGATGTATTGGAGATATTATACAAGATGACCAGATGTCATAAGGTTTACAGATAATTGCATCAGTGGGATGTTCTGCTTAGGTCCTATACTGTTAACTTGAGGACAAGTGATTGGAACACTGGTTGGAAAAAAAAACATTGCTGGATATTGTCTACCTGGATTTTTTGAATGACCTGGATGCTCATCTTGTAATTATTTTTGATTTTCTGATAGTACCACTGAAAGAACAGGATAGATTGGGAGCTTTTTAATATTTATTCAGGGGATGTGGACGTTGCTGGCTGGGCCAGCATTTACTGCCCATTCCTAATTGCCCTGCAGAAGGTGGTAGTGAGCTATGTTTTTGAACCACTGTAATCCTTGGGGTGTAAGTAGACCCGGGGCTGTTAGAAAGGAAGTTCCAGAATTTTGACCTAATGACTGCAAAGAAATGGTGTACCTGCAAGTCAGGATGGTGACTGGCTTGGAGGGGAACTTGCAGGTGGTCGTGTTCCCATGTATCTGCTGCCCTTGTCCTTCAAGATAGTAGTGGTCGTAGGTTTGGAAAGTGCTTTCTAAGGAGCCTTGGCAAATTCCTGCATTGCATCTTGTAGATGGTACACACCGCTGCTACTGACTATTGGTGGTAGAGAGAGTGAATATTTGTGGATGTGGTGACAGTCAGGTAGGCTGCTTTGTCCTGGATGGTGTCGAGCTTCTTGAGTGTTGTTGGAGCTGCACCCATCCAGACAAGTGGGAAATATTCCATCACACTCCTGGCTTGTGCTTTGTAGATGGTGGACAGGATTTGGGGCGTCAGGTGAATTATTTGCTGCAGAATTCTTAATCTCTGACCTGTTCTTGTAGTCACAGTATTTATGTGGCTAGTCTAGTTCCATTTCTGGCCAATGATAACTTGATAGTGGAGGATTCAGTGATGGTCAAGCTATTAAATGACAGTGGTTAGATTTTTCTCTCATGGAGATGGTCATTGTCTGGCGTCTGTGTAATGTAAATGTTACTTACCACTTGTCAGTCTAAACCCGGATATTGTCCAGGCCTTTCTGCAATTGGACATGAACAGTTTCAGTATGTGAGGAGTCACGAATGATGCTACACATTGTACATAATTGGTGACCATCCCCACTTCTGACTTAGGTCATAGCACCAAAGAGTCAGTCTTGATGTTTGTGCTTGGGCCATTGAGTGGAACTGTGAACACACAAACTTCTGACCCTGGGGTGAAAGCTATTCCCACCAAGCCGTAGCTGAGTTTTAAACAAAAAGTGCAATCGAAGTCATTTGGTGTTGAGGTTCTTGCGTAAAATTAACTTGAGTAAGACTAAAGCAGAGCATTTATGTTGGGCTAGACTAAATTCTAACCCTATCTCCCACCCCCAACCCTACTAGGGTGAAGGATACTGCTCATACTTCCTGTGAACCAGTATCTTGATCACGTTTCACTTTAACAACCATGTGGAAACAATGGCATTTCAGTTCCAGCAGCACCGTTCATTTGGTTACAAAATTATTACAATAGTAACTGACCTTCCAAACTACCTCCAGTGATCACTTTGATTTATTCATTCCCTTAAGGCATCAATGGTGCTGCACTAAATGCTATCTCTTTAATGAATTGCTGTGGTTCTTCTTTCATTTCATACAGATTGCAGCAGGAATGGCCTATATCGAGAGAATGAATTACATTCACAGAGATTTAAGGGCTGCTAATATTCTTGTAGGAGAAAATCTTGTGTGTAAGATTGCAGATTTCGGGCTGGCAAGACTTATTGAAGACAATGAATACACAGCCCGACAAGGTACAACGTTCTACGGCTTCCCCAAATATAGATTGGTTGGAATGTTATAATATTTAATTTATATTTACATTAATTGCAAATAAATTTATTTTAAATATGTATCAAAATTTTAAACTGACCATTTGCCTATAGTGACTCATACCTAACTGCTTTGAGCATTAAGTTGAGTATCTACTTTTGTTCCTGCGAATGTAACATCTCCGGTTCCACTACTCAAGGTGTCAGGACCTGTGCATTTCCAGGAGTGTACGGAATGTTCTCCAAATATACATGTAGCAATTAATCCCGGTTTCCAGCTCTATATCCTGATAAGTCCTCACGATACACACTATCCTGGAAAACCAGCTCCTTCTCAATTGGGACCAGCCACTACAAAGGGGCCTATGCCTGGTTTAGACAGCACTGTGGCAATGCCTGCACAACACTGGATAGGAAAATAATGCAGGGAAATTTGGTACAATGCAATGTGCCCAAGAATCAATCTTTTCTGATCCTCATTTCTGCCCAGAAATTCATATCAAGCAAAAGAAATGGTTAGGACATGTGAAATAAACCATGCAATGTAATTAATAGAGAAATTGTACCTCAAAGCCATCAAAACATACTGCAGCTCCATAGCTCCAACTGTCTCCTATCATTAGCTACATGTATGAGCCGAGGATCCCTATTAAATGGGTTAGATTCATTTGAATGTAGACAAAGAATACATTTGAACTCACAAAATGTGCTGAAATAACTACCAAAGTTAATATGGCTTTGTTTATTTCTTAATGCAGAAACACAGCTTCAGTTTTCAACAGTTTGTTTTGAATCTCTCTTCCTACCCCATTGTGGAGCTCACTAGTGAATTATTAACTTAATTACATCTTTAATGTCCGTTCAGCAAAGATGATTACCTTTAGCAATTCATTTATTTGGCACACAGCATCTGCACTGTTTAATGGAAGTTAACAGGGAAATAATAAAATAGGATCAGGGCCACTGGGCTCATTCAGTCCTGCAGTGCCATTTTTAGATGGTGGCTGATCATCTTGTCAACACCATTTTCCTGCACTTCCTCCAAATCCCTGTTTTCATTAGTCTCTAGAAATCTATCAGCTCTGTCTTGAACCTGCTCAACAATTGACCTTCTATATTCTTCTGTTGGAAAGATTCCAAAGGTTCACCACCCTCTGAGTGAAGAAATTCCTCCTCATTCAGCCATAAATGGCTTGTTCTAAGGCTGGTGTGCCCTGGTTCTAGAGTCAACAGCCCTGGGGAAACATAATTTCGACATCCACTCAGTCAAATGTTGTTGCAGTAGCTATAAACAGGTCATATCCTGTTTTGCAGTGCTCCACCTCTGTACGGATTAACTCCCATGATTTAAGCATTTAACAAGAACAATGGACACGATTTAATGACCTTCCCCCATGGAGACGGTGAGGCAGCCAATCAGGTGTGAGAGTGGTGGGTGGGGAGGAGCCCTTGCGTCCTCTGCTCCTCTGCCCCGTTGAGGTCAGTGGTGAGAAGGTCCATGAATGGCCTATTGCTTCCAATTGGCCACCAACTCCTGGTTGGCAGGATTCCTACCATGGGTTCTTGCTCCTGGGGAATATCTATTGCTGCCCAGTTCGGCAGCAAGTTTATCCAAAAAGGGGCAATGTGAGGGATTTCCATTGGCTGTCCAGCCAGAGGTGAGAGCCCTTAGAATTGCCCCCATTAAATACTTCCCAAAGTCTAGAAGGAGCATGGTTCAAGCAGGCAGTAGGTATTTTAGGAACCAATCAACATAGTTGTTGGTAGGTAGTAGGCCGTTCTTATTGGTTTGTGCACTAGTGACCAGTTATCAACAAGCTACTTGTTGCAGGCCGAAGCTCCATTCTTACCCAAAGCCCCATCTGCAGCTCATCTATAACCAGACATGCCCCACCGAAACAGACCTTTCACTCCAACTCATCCATGACGACCAGGTATCCTAAATAAATCCATTTGCCAGAATTTGGCCCATATCCCTCTAAATGCTTCCTCTTCATATACCCATCCAGATGCCTTTTAAGAAGTGCTGTAATCCTTCAAACAATCCCTGTAGTTTCAAAAAAAAGTCCTCTTCCCAATCCAATCCACAATCAAAGATGCAGAATAATAAAAAGAAGTGGTCTGTACATCTCCCAAACCATCCCCTCCCTCTGTGTCATGAACCTTGCCCTTGTCCATAATATGCTGGAGTATCAATCAGATTAGCCTCCAGAGCACCTGATATTCACTGGATGGAACATATTGAGGCCAGAAGATTAAAGTTCCCCTTTCCATGTGAGATTAATGCATTTTTACAGTAGCTGGTAAACCTTTACACTAAACTTCACCATGATTAGTCTTTGTATGCTGGATTTCACATTTCCTCAACAACCACTGATATTATCCCCTCAGTATAGACTGTTTGAGGCACCATCTTTCACAATTCAGGGTATACTCTCAGATTTGACAAAGGTAGACAGTTCATAGAATCCATACAGCATGGAATCAGGCCATTTGGCCCAACAAGTCCTCACAATCCTCCAAAGAACATCCCAACCATCCCCCTACCCTTTCCCTGTAACCTTGCATTTCCCATAGCTAATGCACCTAACCTTCACGCTATGGGCAATTTAGCATGGCCAATCCACCTAATTTGCACATCTTTGGACTGTGGGAGGAAACAGGAGCCCCCGGTAGAAAACCCTGCAGACACGGGGAGAACACGCAAACTCCACACACAGTCACCCGAGGATGGAATTGAACCCAGGTCCCTGGTGCTGTGAGGCAGCAGTGCTAACCACTGAGCCACCATTCTGTATACTTCTGAGACAGTTACAAAAAACTTCATGCATTTGACATGTCAAAAAAAAAATATGAAGTTTGGCTGCAGAAATGTGACAAAATTTGAACTGAATTGAATGATTTGATTCTTTTCCTTAGACATATTTTGTGGACAAACTGATTGCATGCAACCGAGTGATATGGGATTATCTCGAGTGAGAATTGAAATGGTTCCTGTTCCTACAAAAGAAACTGATTTTTAAACCCCTGTGTGTCCCCAGAAGAATTAAAGAACCCAATCCCATGATTTCCTTTGGTTTTCCTCTGCGTGATCTCTCTATCGTGGACCAAAGTCCTTCCCTTCTTTAAAAACCAAAAGAATCACGGATGCTATAAATCAGGAACAAAAACAGAAGTTGCCGGAAAAACTCAACAGGTCTGGTAGCATCTGTGAAGAAAAAAATCAGTGTAAACATTTTGGGTCAGGTGACCCTTCCTCAGAACTGCTGGTAGCTGGGAAAACGTTGGTTTATTTGTGGAAGATAGGGAGGGGGATGGAGTAGGGAGTAAACAATAGGATAGAGCCCAAAGAGAGAGAAGAGCAGTTGGATAGACAAAGGAATTGATAATGATCTGTGTTGGATAGACATTATCAACTCCTTTGTCTTTCCAACTACTCTTCTCTCTTTTCAGGCTTTATCCTATCGTTTACTCCCTACCCCATCCCCCTCCCTATTTTCTGCACATAAACCGATGTTTTCCCAGCTACATCAGTTCTGAGGAAGGGTCACCAGACCCAAAAAGTTAACTCTGATCTTTTCTTCACAGATGCCGCCAGACCTGATGAGCTTCCAGCCCCTTCTGTTTTTGTTCCTCCCCTTCTTTCTCAGGCAGTAGTAGTCATTTTTGGTTCAGAAATAATTCAAAAGCAAAGCAAGAAGCAAGAATACAATCTTTCTGTTCAATACAGGGGCCAAGTTCCCAATAAAATGGACAGCGCCTGAAGCTGCTCTTTATGGAAAGTTTACAATCAAGTCGGATGTGTGGTCATTTGGGATTCTGTTGATAGAGCTGGTTACCAAAGGAAGAGTTCCATATCCAGGTAAGAACGCAGGTATAGAACTATAACCATCTGGAGCTGGCTGGGTCTAAAAATTGCACTCTACGATGTTACATTCAAATGTATTTTGCAGCAAATTCCTCTGCCTTCTTTTCTTAAGTGAAGTAATAGTCTTTGTACAGTGACATCTTGCAAGCTTTTTTTCCAAACTATAGTGTTCAAACTCCTTGAAGGAAGAATGGGACAGCCAGCCTAATGACTGGAGTGCAGCCTCTTCTGCCTTCTGAGGACCTATAGAGACAGGTTAAATAACTAAACTAAAACCAGAAAGCACTCAGCAGGTCAGGCGGCATTTGTAGAAAGAAACAGTGTTAATGTTTCCTGTGGTGATGCCTCTTCATCAGGAATGTGACACATTAGATATATATATGTGTATACAAATTATTGATGGGCCACAATGCACATTGAGAAAGTGATTAAAAAGGTGTTCATCATGATCCTTGATTCTTTAAAGAGCACAAAAGCAAAAAGGTTCTGATCAAACTTTGTAAAACACTGTTTCATCCTTCAACTGGAGACATTTGTCTAGTTCTTGGCATCGGACTTCCAGCAAGATGTGAAGAATTTCAAGAGATTACAGGAAAGATTCCTCAGAATGGATCCAGAATTTAGGGATCGTGGTTATGTGGATTGATTGGAGAAGCTGGTGTTTGTAAGGAAGAGCTTTCATACTAAGCTCTGCCAAAGTTAGAAGATGCACAACTTAGAAGCTTTGAATTATCCAGTCTTTCTCTCACAATGTCAAAATGACACAGTTGAGATCAGGAACTCGATATTTACGAATAGGTAAAGCAATCCCATGTTTCCCTTTATTCCCATGGTGTTTATTGCATTTTTATAAATCCATTGTTCAGACTGAGGCCGAAATATTGAGCTAAGAATTAAAAAATGAAATAAACCATTCAGGTCATTATTTACAAAGAGATACCTGACCCTATTTCTAATCTTTTCTTTGGGAATGCGCACTGTGTTAAGAGATACCTTTATCTGTTGGTTTCTCTATTGAACAGGGAGGTAGAAGTAATGTATGTTGAAAGAAAAACAGGCACTTATGTAGTGCTTTTCACAGAATGGCCTAAAGCACTTCACAACCAATGAAGTACTTTTGAAGTACTGTAATTGTTGTAATGGATATCACAGAATCCCTACAGTGTGGAAATAGGCCATTCCACCCAACAAGTCCACACCGCCTCTCCAAATAGCATCCTACCCAGGCCCATCCCCCTATAACCCACCTAATCTACACATCCCGAGACACTATGGGCAATTTAGCATGGCCAATCCACCTAGCCTGCACATCTTTGGACTCTGGGAGGAAACCGGAGCACCCAGAGGGAGCCCAAACAGACACGGGGAGAATGAGCAAACTCCACACAGTCACCCAAGGGTGGATTCAAACCTGGGTCCCTGGCGCTGTGAGGCAGCAGTGCTAACCACTGAGCCACTGTGCCACCCGTAGAAAATGCAGCAAGCCCCGCCCCTGCAATGTGATAGTGATAGTGATCAGTGATCTGTTTTTGTGAAGTTGGTTGAGGGATCAATATTGCCCTTGGCACTTCGGAATGGCCCCGCATCTTGTTTGAAATAGTGTCTTGGGATCTTTTGAATCAACCTGAGAGGATAAACAGGGCCTTGGTTAATGTCTCAAGCAAAAACTCAGCACTTACAGCATTACAGATCTCCCAGACTATTAATCTGAATACCAGCTGGATTTTTGTGCTCAAGTCCTGGGAGTGGGGCTTGAACCCAAACCTTCTGAGTGACGCAAAAATGCTACCAACTGAGCCACGGTCCACATGATAGAGAGGAACATAAGAACATAGGAACAGGAAAAGCCCATTCAGTCCCTCGAACCTGTTCCACTATTCATCATGACCTGTGGCCTAACTCCATATACCTGCCTTTGGCCCATATCCCTTAAAACCTTTGCTTAACAAAAATTTATCTAACTCAGATTTAAAATTTGCCATTTGTGGAAGAGGGTTCCAAACTTCTACCACCCTTTCTGTGTAGAAGTATTCCCTAACATCTCTCCTGAACGGTCTGGCCCTAATTCTCAGACTATGCCCTCTACATCTAGAATCCCCAACCAGTGGAAATAGTCTATCTTTATCTACCCTGTCTTTTCCTGTTAATATTTTGAAGATTTCAATCAGATCATGCCTAAATTCTAGAGAAAACAGGTCTATTATATAATCTGTCCCATAACCTAATCCCTAAAGACTAGGTATCACTCTTGTAAACCTACATTGTACTCCCTCCAAGGCCAATATATCCTTCCTAAGGTGCGGTGCCCACATTTGCTGACAGTTCAGGATATTGTATAACTGCAGCATAACTTCTGTATCCTTACACTCCAGTGCTCTGGTTATAAAGGCCAGCATCCATTAGCTTTCTTTGAGAATGAGCTATAAGGGAGCAGATTTTAACCTGAATGTCTCATTGTGTCTGTTAGGAATGAACAATCGTGAAGTTTTGGAGCAGGTGGAGCGAGGATATCGAATGCCGTGTCCGAATGCCTGTCCAGGTTCTCTTCATGACCTGATGATCCAGTGCTGGAAGAAAGACCCAGAAGAAAGGCCAACGTTTGAATATTTACAGTCCTTCCTCGAGGACTACTTCACAGCAACAGAACCCCAGTACCAGCCTGGGGAAAACCTGTAGATCCCCCTGGCAACTGGAACACTCCTTAACCAATGACAAACTATATTTCTGATCAACCGTGTTCCAAGGTTGCTGAACCTGGAGCCTGTGCTGTAATGTATTCACAGCCTAAACCCTGAAGGAACACATCGAGTGTGACAGCAACTGTTACACACTTCCGATTAACAGAACACCCAAATAGTTTTGGGGTTAACGGCCTCCGCTTTCTTTGCCGCAATTAATTTTTCTCTCATTTTTTTTAAAGGCAGAACTCAGCAAAATGGTTCCAGAGTCGGGGTGGGTGTGCAGGGAATTGTGGCAGAGATGTACTGATGTTGTTCAGCGGTGTTGGGCTCCAGACACTGGATTTTCCATCAACTTGACAAGGTCTGTCAGCAGAACCCAGAGCATAGCCATTGCTTGTGGTTTCCAGCCAGTGATTCAGCGTGTTGCTGTCAAACACACTGTGTAGGAAGGCGACTGATCTGCTAGGCTTATTTAACAACGTTGCATTGGACTGTGCAAATTCTTTTCCTTCTTAATTAATATTTCACTGAGCTATTCTATTTGATTTACCATATTTCCAGAAATATTTTACTCTGAGATTTGTACAATTTTATAGGCCCAAATCCAAGGACACACATTTTAAAAAGATAAATTTTATACACTGGCATAAGGCCAGCAAAGGTGGTCAAGTTTAGTCACTGAATAACATTTACTTACACTGTAAATACAATCTGTTTAGTACCAGTGTCAACATAAGAGTAATAAAGAAGGAGCACAATTGATTAATTTACATGACATGGTATAGGAGAATGTGACACTATGAAGTTTAACTCTCTGGGTATTTGTGAACAGGGCAATAAATTTTTTGGATGAATATCTGAAAAGATAGTGATGTACTGGGCTGGCCTAAATATTGGGGTGCTGTCATTTGGAGGATCTGCTCCCAGAAGAGAAACTGTGTCACATCAATATCAAACATGACAGTGATCCCTCCATATTGGTGACCTTAAAACTCCTGCTTTCCGGCCATCAAGCGTCCTGACTGAAAGGTGTGGTGTGAGCATTACTGCTGTCACTGTGCTCGCAGCTTCTGATGAGCTGGACGCAGTCAATCAGCCCCTGAGCAAAATCCTCAAATACATCGAGACAACACTGGTACTGTGCGACAACCATTGCCTTCAGAGAAAGGCTTACATTACAGAAAATATAAGGCCAAGCCATCAGCAGGGCTGGCCATCTTCAATCTAACCCGAGATGATAGGACTGCGACCATTTGGAGAACTGAAATGTGTTCCCCAATTTCTTTGATGAAGATCAGCTTGTTTGGAATAACCAAGAAGCTTCAGGTTCAGAATCTAATCTAATCTGGGTTTAATTTTTTTTAACAGAACGTTCAACTGTGCTTTATTTAAATGTTTTTCACCTTTCTAACATGATCAGGATTGTTAATCTGATTGTTATTTTGTCATTGTTTCTGGTGCAAATTACTGAAGCTTACGTTTTTGCTCGCTCTAAAATCTGCATTATTTCTTAACATGTCATAGAATAGAGACACTTTCAGTGGAATTTCTTTCCAAAAAAAGCTTTGTACAGCTTTTGCTGCGCATAATGTAAATTTGTTACTTTGGCGTGTTCACAAGTGACTCAATTGCAACAAAATACAATTGAATTAAAATTACTTTTACAGGCAACCTCAGTAACCAGGCTCTGATAAAATGTGGACATTTCAATTTTTTTACCTTTGTTTTCCTGTCCTGACAGTTTTGACTCTTGATAGAATATACTTGCAGAAGCCCCTCTACCACTCTTGTAGCATTCCTCCTGACCCCAATCTTTGTCTGGGAAGGTACTAACTTTCAGAGTGTCTCTACAGCTAGTCTGCAGTCAACAGTAAAAGGCCTATCTAATTTTCATGTTTGGATCTCATATCATTCCATCCGTGATTTGCTCACTCCGATTAAGAAGAAAGCTGCTGATCAGAGAAGCCCAAAAAATCTGAAATCTCCATCCCTACCAATCAGTACGTTAAGGGAAGGCGGAAACAATACTGTGAGAGGCCTGCATTAGAGGCCCAGAAAGCAATAATGCTCCCTTTATGATTCCACAATAAATCATTTCAAAACATTTAACTTACCCCTTCTCCAGCAATGTTCTTAGTTTCTAAAGGCCAAGCTGGGCAGTGAAGGTGCCAATGCACAAAGTGTGCACAGCAAATGGAGCCACATTGATTCTGTGGGAGACTAACTTACATGGAATGATGAGGCATCTGATTGCTTTCAGCAGGAAACTGGGCCTCTCTTCACTAAGACACTATGAAAATGCAGAGTCCTGAATGTTGACCAGTTTTCATCATATGATGACCCTGTATCCATAAAGTGTCAAAGCTGAAAGGTGGGGCGAGAGTGACTGTGAACTGTTCACTGGGGAGGCCAATACCTAAAGCCCCTAATGACCTTATAGAGGTTTATAAAATCATGAGGAGCATGGATAGGATGAATAGCCAAGGTCTTTTCCCCAGGGTAGTGGAATCCAAAACTACAGGGCGTAGGTTTAAAGTGAGAGGGAAAGATTTAAAAGGGACCTAAGGGGCAATTTTTCCACTCCGAGGGTGGTGTGTGTATAGAATCAGCTGCTAGAGGAAGGGGTGGAGGCTGGTACAATAACAACATTTAAAAGACGTCTGGATAGGTATATGAATAGGAAGGTTTTAGAGGGTAATGGGCCAAATGCTGGCAAATGGGAATAGATTAATTTAGGATATCTGGTCAGCATGGATGAGTTGGGCCGAAGGGTCTGTTTCTGTGCTGTATATCTGTATGACTGTAAAGACTGTAGAAAGTCCATATTGATATGATACATGTGAATGTCAAGGCCTCTGGAATTGTTATCATTTTGTGATGAGTCACTTGTAACCCATACTCACCCTTCTGTTCAATGAACTACTGACTAATTAGAAACTTCTGCTTCTGATGAGCAGACTTTTTGTGTCCACTACAGGTGTCCCATTGTATCATGTTTGATGCTTGATAGTCTCACCCAATTAATTTCATTATATAAAAATGGCTTGGAGTTTGTTAGGAACATTTCAAGAGAATACACTGATGCAGAGCCCCAGTTCAATAATATATCCTCAATGAAAGTCCACAACTCTAAATATGGTTAACAATTCTCTGAAAAAAAAAGCCCTAATTTTAGAAATTATCATTGTACATGAGTAGTTATTGTGTCATCATTATTGATCGAAATACAGAAAATACAGGTAGGTTTAGGCCATTCGTCCTTCAAGCCTTCTTAGCCATTCGACATGACTATGTCTGATCATCCAACTCAGTTCCCTGTTCCTGCTTTCTCCCCTTTATTCTTTGATCCATTTAGTCCTAAGAACTATATCTAACTCCTTCTTGAAAACATTCAATGTTTTGGCCTCACCCGCTTTCTGTGGCAGAGAATTCCATAGGCTCACCGCTCTCTGGGCGAAGAAATTTCTCCTCATCTCAGTCCTAATTGGCCGACCTCGTATCCTTAGACTGTGACCCCTAGTTCTGGACTCCCCAGTCATCATCCGGAACACCCTTGCTGTGTTTACCCTGTCTAGTCCTTTTTAAAATTTTACAGGTTTCTATGAGAGCCCTCTCATTCTTCCAAACTTCAGTGAGTGTTCTCCTATCCGATCCAGTGTCTCGTCATACGTCAGTCCTATCATCCCAGGAATCAGTTTGGAAATCCTTTGTTGTGCTCCTTCCCCAGATAAGGAAACCAAAACTGCACACAATACTCCAGGTGCAGTCTCACCACACCCCTGTACAATTGCAGCAAGACATCCCAGCTCCTGTACTCCAATCCTCTCACTGTGAAGGCTAACATCCTGTTTGTCTTCTTCACTGCCTGCTGCACCTGCAATGCTTAACAAGTCATTGTTTCTCTATTTGGAACCAATATTTTACACTGTCTCTGGTCTCCCCTTCCATAAACTAATTGTGTGGATCTATTCATAAAAGCCATGAGATAGCATTTGCCCCATTCATATCAACGAACAAAAGCAAGATGCAGCCGTTAGGTATCATATATATATAAGATTGTCCTAATATTTCCACCAAGGAATTTCATATGAAGCATGCTACCTCAGAGAGTAATTGAAACATTGCATTGATGCAGGTAAGAAAAATAACTAGATAAAGACATGAGGGTGAAAGGAATTGCAGAATATGTTGATTGTATGGGATGAATTTGTGTATGAGGAGAATAAAGACCAGCATGGAAGAGATGGGCATAGCGACCGGCTTCTGTTCTGCAAAATCTATGGAATGTCCATATAACCTGACAAAGAGAAAGAACAGGCTTCCACGTTCTGGCGCCACTCTAAGTTTCATCAAACTGAATTGGCTATTTGAACATTTATGTGATTGAGAACCTTGCTTAAACAAACAAAAAAGAAACAGAAATTGCTGGAGAAACTCAGCAGGAAATGGCAGTATCTGTGAAGAGAAAACATCATTAATGTTTTGAATCCAGTGATCCTTCTTCAGAACTGATAGCAGCGAGGAAAAAGGTAATATTTATGCTGATGATGGAGAAGTGAAGAGGAAATTGGGGATGGGAAGAAGTGAGTGGATAGGCAGACAGGGAGCTCAGACAGAGAGAAAAAAGAGTGGATAAACAAAGGGATTGTTGATACTAAGCTAAGGAAGAAGAACAACTCGTTAAGTCATAACAGGGGCGATGAGTGGGTGAAAATGGTTTGGCTGTGTTGAAAGCAAACTCATGACTTGACAGGACCTGGAGTGTGGGTAAAAGACACGGAGGGAGATGTTCATGATTTGAAATAGTTACGCTCAATATTGAGTCCAGAAGGCTGCATGTTCCCCAAGTGGAAGATGAGATGCTGCTCTTCCAGCTTGCACTGAGCTTTGCTGGAGCACTACAGCAAGCCAGAGACAGAGATGTTGGCCAGGCCACACAGCAGTGTGTTAAAGTGGCAGGCAATTGGAAGTTCAGGGTCTTTTTAACAGACAGAACCTTGCCTATTCTGTAGCCTACTGACTTACTAAAGTCACTGCACCTGAAGCATTTTTCACCATAGTCGATATGATTAAGTCAATTCTGTGATTAAAATGTTGCTTACATCCTTGATTAAGCTAAATCAAATAAAACAATTATCAATAGTTGGAAAGATAATTAACTGAGAAGTGAATCTTTGCATTTCCTCACTCTCATTAAGTATCTCAGATGAAACAAGCATCATTAAGAAGATGTGATTAACTAAATTGATAGATTATCAGTGTTTTAAAAAAATGACCAAACAGAAAGTGCTGAAAAAACTCAGCAGGTATGGTAGCATCTGTGAAGTGAGAAACAGAGTTAACATTTCAAGTTCACCATGACACTCCTTTAAACCTAAAATGTTAATTGTGTTTTTCTCTACAGGTGTTGTTATTCCAAATCTGCAGTATTTTGCTGTTATTTTCATAATAAGTACTATGGGAGCTTTTCAATTTTATTCCTCAGGATTTCTCTTATTATTCTTTCATAGAATGTGGTTATCTCTTGTTAGGCCAACACCAAGTGCCTTGTAGAAGGTGGTAGTGAACTGTCTTCGAGAATCTCTGCAGTCTTTGGTGTGTAGGTATACCTGGCAGTGCTGTTAGGAAGTGAATTCCAGCAATTTGAACCCACAACAATGAAAGAATGGTGATATATTTCCAAATCAGGATGGTGAGTAGCTGGGAGGGGAACTTGCATGTCATGGCATTCCCATGTATCTTGCTGCCCTTGTCCTTCTAGATGGAAGTGGTCATGGATTTTGGAAGGTGCTGTCTAACGAGCGCTTGCTGAGTTACTACAACACTTGGTGTAGATGTTACACACTGCTACTACTGTGTGTCAGTGGTAAAGGGAGTTATACGTTGAAGGTGGTGGATAGGAGCCAGTCAAACAGAGTGCTTTATCCTGGATGGCGTCAAGGTTCCTGAGTGTTGTTGGAGCTGCCCCCATCCAGACAAGTGGGGAGTATTCCATCACCCTGCTGACTTGTGCTTTGCAGATGGTGGACAAGCTTTGGGGAGTCAGGATTTTGATTCTGACAGTGACAATGCAGTTGCTGCTTAATATCTCCATAGGAACCCAGACTTCTTTTCCTTGGTCTTCTCAGATCATTCAGCTGCTGCTGTGTAGCATATTTTCTTCTTCTCTTGTTTTTTTGGTTTTTTTTTTAGTTTGCTTTTTTAAAAACTTACTTTCTGGAGAGAGTTCGGTCGTGGAGGCGATGGCATTAGGGTGCAGAGTGTGGCAGCAGCTGGATTGGCCCAGAGCGGGACTTTGGCACTCGGTGATGAGGAGGCTGGTGAGCTGGGCAGAACCTGAGCATCGAACAACGTTGTGGCATCGCCAAGGTCCAGAGCAGTTGGCACTGAGGCAGCTGGCAATGCTAGGCAGGACTCTGACAATCAGTGGCGAGACTGTAGCGCGGAGGAGATCGTGCCCTTGTGGGGAAAGCCCAGTGTGGAAAGTCTGCAGGCCCATGGCTGAAGAAGGACTGTAATGCTGAACTTTTAACTTTCTTCTCTTTCTGAGGAAGGGTCACCAGACCTGACACATTAACTCTGTTTTTTCCTTCACAGATGCTGCCAGACCTGTTGGGCTTTTCCAGCAACTTTGTCTTTGTTTGTTGTTTAACTTTCTTTCTTTGTTTTACTTTATACTAAGAAGAACTGTTAGGTTGAATGTTTTAACTTATTTCTTTATTTTTCTACATCGTAACTAAGATTTTGTACCTATATACCTTTACACCTAAGGTGGGGCCAAGAATGATGACTTTGTATACTTTTCCCTGTACTTGAGTACACATGACAATAAAACTTAATTCTAATTTTAATATGTATCCATTTAAAAGCATTATTTGACATCATTAAATGCTTAAATTATTTTCTTCAAACTTGTATAAAATGATGGAAAGCAAGGAACAGATGTGAAAAGTAGCTGAAAATTATAATTATGTGGACCAGAAGCTATCAGCTTCCTCATTTCCAATGTTTCTGTCTTTATTAACTTGACGTCGGCATTTTACGAATTAATCGATTTAACTTTTGGAGTCTTTCATAATGCCATCTGTATCTAGAATGAACATGTTATGATGGTGAATAAATATACTTACTTTCAGGAGGCTTAGCTATAAGTGACAGTTTGACTGACCCATGTGGGACCCTGGTTAAACAAAGTCTATCCTTAGAAAATGTCTTCCCCCTGTTTTCAATTGCTCCCAAATTCTTGCTCCATCTATTTCTGTAACCTCCTCCAGCCCACAGTCCTTGTGATATCAATGCTCCTTTACTTCTGATCCCATGACAATCTCTGATTTTAGTTGCTCCCTGTAGCTCCAGCTGCCTGGGAATGAAAGAAATTCTCTCTATAACCATCTCTGCCTCACAACCTTTTGAGATGTTACTTCAAACTTAATCCTTTGACTCAGTTTATTGGCATTGCCCGTCAGGAATACATTGTCAAATTTTGTTTAGTCACTGCTACTATGAAGCACTTTGCAATGTTTTACTACATTAAAGGCAAACTTTTATTGTTGGTGTTAGTTCAAACTTCCCTTTATGCCAGAAATTTACAGGCTCAAATCCATTGTGACTTGAGCTCAATATCAATTTACACACTCTTGTCAAAAGATTCTGCCATAATGTGTGATCCATGTAGTCTTGGCCATGTTTCTGAAGACTGACAGTTTCTTCTCCTGGTAACTGGGAATTAACAGTCAAAGGCAAGTCATTAAATTCAGGAAGACTTAAAAAGAAAATGATACCATCAGTCAATCCCTGACTGATTTTAATCCCCTATTTCTGTAAACCAGAAAACAGAATGGACTTTGCAGTGTAAATATTTATGATGCAAAATAAAGCTATCATGCAATTATCATATTGAATCACAAATAAATAATGTTACAATTTTTAGTAACTTTTTTCAATCCTCTATTAAGAGTTCCCACACCACTTTAACTGTCACACAGCTTTTTGAAATGTGGTCCTTTTCTTACACAGTGTGATGACGTGAATGGCATTCTAAATGGGAGGTTATCAATGTGACAATGACTACCACACACTGGTGATGAGAGGAGTGACTGCTTTTAAAAGCAGTTCTGAGTGATTTGATTCAATGATTCGTTCAGTAGCTGAAGGTTCGCCATTTCTCTTGAGATATGTTTTTACTGTGGACCTAATTGCTATTCATTTTCATGTCTCAACTGCAAAACATGACGACACTGCAGAAGATTAGAAGCAACGCCTTGGTTTTTAAACTGAGTAAACTTGTTAATATGTTACTAGTTTATTTGTAAAGCCACATGTAACACTACAACAGTGAATCCTTCCCTCATCTTTCTTCCGAAGCCACGATTAAATGCCAAGTATTAAATTACTGGTGGTCGCCTCGATCTATCTTAGGGACATCATCCTGTGCTTTGAATCTCTATTTAGTTTATTTTGAGGAGACTGGGCCGAGCTTTTAAATGTTTTGAGATGAAATGTTTTACCCCTGACTGGCCATTTCTGACACAAGACATGGTTGACCTGGGATTGTTCATTGTAACTGCTGTGATGCCCTTCATATGTGGTATTTTCAAGACAATTACCCCAGGGATGAAGAGCTGGTTATTATGCGCTCTCTTCTGTGTATATCTGGGTGGAGAGGTATGTAACATTGGGAAGGTGCCTAGCCCACTAACGTCCCACCCACTCCTAACCTCATCCCCATAATATTGACGTGGGTGGGTGCTAACGCCAGCGGCCTAGCCTGCCCATTGTATGAGCAGAGTGCTAAAATTTCATTTGACGCCAATATTCTCATGTCCAAGCTAAAATGTGGTTGGCAGGCAGACGAATGGGATTGTCCATTTTTACAGAGGGTTTTTAAACAGCTGGATGGAGGGAGGTGGGGTCGTGCGTTGATGTTGAGCTTCATGAGCACTATGGGAACTGCACTCATTCAGGCAAATGGAGGTGGGGGGGTACTCCATCACACTCCTCATGTCCTTTGCAGGTAGAAGACAGGCTTTGGGGAGTCAGGATTTTTTTTTTAATTCATTCATGGGATGAGGGTGTCACTGGCTAGGCAGCATTTATTGCCCATCACTAGTGCCCAGGGGGACAGTTAAGAGTCAACCACATTGCTGTGAGTCTGGAGTCACATATAGGCCAGACCAGGTAAGGATGGCAGTTTCCTTCCCTAAAGGGTAATTAGTGAACCAGATGGGTTTTTCCTGACAATTCACAATGGATTCGTTGTCATCGTTAGACCGTTAATTCCAGATTGTTATTGAATTCAATTTCCACCGTCTGCCATGGTGGGATTTGAACCTGGGTCCCCAGAACATTATCTGGGTCTCTGGATTAACAATCCAGCGATAATACCACTAGATCATCACCTCCCGCTTTATGAGTTACCTAGCCTCTGACCTAATCTTGTTGCCACGATATTTAAATGGCTGCTTCAGTTCAGTTTGATTGGCCGGCAGTATTCTGAGATGACACCTCATCGCCAGATGGTTTTTAAAAATTTATTCAGGGTATGTGGGTGTCATCGACTCACCAGCATTTATTGCCCGTCCCTAGTTGCCCTTGAGAAGGCGGTGTTGAGCTGCAGTCTATGTGCTGTAAGTTGACCCATAATGCCCTAAGGGAGGGAATTCCAAGATTTTGACCCAGTGACAGCGAAGTAACGGTGATATATTTCCAAGTCAGGATGGTGAGTGGCTTGGAGGGGAACTCGCAAGGGCTGGTGTTCCCATGTATCTGCTGCCCTTGGACTTCAGGATTGCAGTTGTTGTGGGTTTGGAAGGTACTGCCTAAGATCTTTGGTGAATTTTGCAATGCATCCTGCATCCTGCATCCTGTAGATACTTGCCCCCAGATGTTACTAAGGAGGACTGTGGACGGGTTTATTTTGATGTTTTTTCCATTGCCGAGGTCAATGCCAAATGATCTGCCTCGTCTCATTTCTTTAAGGTTTTGTGACGATTAATACAACTGATTGGCTTGCTAAGCCGTTTCAGAGGGGAGTTGGGAGTCAACTACATTGCTGAGGGTCCACAGGCCAGACCAGACAAGAATGGCAGATTGAGGTGGAAATCTCTCCTTAAAGCAATTAATGTACCTCTATGATCCCAACTGATCATATTTTGATTTTTGATACTAACAGGATTTTTTTCACTTTAAAAGAAAGCACAGATGATGTAGATTTGGCTTTAACAATAAAACAGATTTTCTTATGTAAAAAGATGAAGGCAGGTTATTAAAACAAAAGTTTAAAGATTTTGAAGGACATGGTAAAATATAATTCCATTAATCCCAACAGCACTCCTTTACAGTACTCACACCAGAAAGAACTGCCTTCTCTATCTCTTATATAAGGCTTAATTTAATTGTGGTTTCAATTCCCCATCCTGAGAACCCAACGGACTAATCTGGAGTCTTCATTCGACTGAGCTTAGATTTTCTCCGCTTCAAATAACCGCCTCAGCATTTTGACCAAATACTTCCGGTCTGGAATTTTCAAGCTAAACTCCTTACACCAACATAAACTATTTCTTAACAGTTCTAAACTTTTGCCCTTCTTCTAGACCAGATGTCCTACACATCAACTTTCAACCAAGACTTATAGAAAACCTGCCAAACAAAACAAGATCTGGATCCTTCTGTGTGAAATCTAATGCAAAACTGTTCTTGTAAAACTTGCCCAAGGAAAATAAAATCACATTACTCACCAGGAAACTCTGATATTCCTTTAAAGTCACCATGGCTACGTAAAAAAGTTGATCGTTAAACCTCTTCCCACATACAGAAAACTCACATGCCTCTAGTTCAAAATCCAATATGTAAAATAAATGAAGTTATGACATAAATCACACACCTTGCATCACACAACTTTAAACAGTGAATGTCTACAGAGCAAGCCACCAGAGCAGAGATGGCCTCACCCCTGATATTTTCTCCAGGGTGGAATGGATGTAACAGTTCACTCAGAAGCTTGGTAAATAGCAGAGCAGCTTCATGGGCTGAACTACACCTGCTCTGTATTCTTCCATTACTATGTTCATGTACATTACATGTCAATTGATGAGATTTGAAATGTGAGGGGCAAGCTTTTTACACAGGGAATAGTAAGAGTCTGGAACACGCTGCCAGGGGTGGTGGTGAAGGCAGATACAATAGGGGCATTTAAGGGACTTTTAGATAAGCATATGACTAAGCAAGGAATGGAGGGATATGGACCAAGGGTAAGCAAAAGGGATTAGTTTGACTTGGTGTCATGGTCAGCACAACATTGTGTGCTGAAGGGCCCATGTCTGTGCTGGACTGTTCTATGTTTTATAATTTAAAAACCTCTTCAGCACAGCCTGTCACCTTTCTGATTAAAAGACAAAGTTTTGAAGCTTATTTAAAATGCAGTGGTGGTTTATCCCTAATTAAAATACATCCCTTGCATCAATAGGGACATCAGCATGTTTAAAGAGGTGAGTATAACCTTCTGCACTCAATTTGTTTGAAGTTAATCCTAAATGTAAATAATAAAGATCGTCTTCACAGCGAGCTTTGAGTGCAGAGTTGCCAATTGTTTCTCACCATGACATGAACCTGATTACCTGACTTACACACAAACAATGTCACTGTGAAGACTGTGACAAGTCTCAGGAACAAGAAGACAATTGCCAAATACATGTTTCAACAAAATGATGTCCAGTTAAATAACTGCCAAGGGTGGCAGCATTTCCAGGAAACCTTCTTAAAACAAGAACAAAAGAAATATTTCTAAAATGGTATGGCATCCCCATTTCAAACTTTGTGCTGTGGGCACAAGATCTCAAAAGCCATCCTTAATTGACTTGTGGAGATGTTTGTGCACACAGCAAATGAAGCATGAAATGTTGTTTTGCACCAGAACCACTCAGAGTTGGAAGCCAAAATCCCTCCCAAAAAGCACACTGCCTCTGAACTCTAATCCTTCTCTCCTGCTCATGCACCAGATGGCTCCACACTGTACATCAGGAGTTGATAAATTCTGTCACACACAGGATTGAGTTTAAAAAAATTCTGGCAGAGAGAAGATTACCATTTCCAGCAATAGCTTCTCAAGCAGATGGCACCTGAGGTTATCTGTTATTATAAATCCAACTGCCAGCAACGGGTTTTATCATTTCTTCACTGAGCTGCTTGCTGATAACTTTCTAACACCAATTCCATTAAAATGAAGGAGATGAACAGTGCTGTGTCATGTAAACCTCTTGCACCTTGACTGCAAAGAATGCTGTGGTGGTAATTGAGAAGTTTGCAGTCTCGACCACTCACCTTATGAAGATCACATGTCACTTCGTGATTTCTTTTGGAAAAGGGAGTGGGAAAGGAATGGCAGGCAATCATCAGAACACAGCAAATACAAAACAAGAACAAAACATCCCTGAATCTTTAAAACACTGCTGAAGTTAGCTGAACATTTTTAAATTCCTTTCAGCATTAGGTGGCCGTGATATTTTTTGGCTGCGCAGTGCCATAATGCTAGTCCAAAAATGGTCTCTGTAAATTCAACTGGAAACATCGCAGACACAATTGTAATTGCCAGTTATGGGCAGCTATAAAGGACCTCTGCACTTACAGATTTACACTCAATTGCAGAACCCCTATCCTTCGTGGTGAATTGTTAATATTATTAGAGAATTGGTGGCAGTGTCAGTTCCATTATAACATTGAAAAGATTCTGAACTGAATTTATCTACCATCTGTTCAACAACCAACACAGAATCCAAAGAAAGGCTTGCATTTATATAGCACTTTCCATGACCTCAGCATCCCAAAGCCTTTTACATCCAACTAATTGCTTTGAGAGTATAGTCACTGTTGGAACAATAGATGTGGCAGCATCATGATTTGATTTTGTTACTGGGCCCTTCAGAGATTTCTGCTGTAATTTTGTTTGATTTGTTCCTTTAAAATAGTAAAAATGTGGAAGACTGTTGAGGTTGGTTGGCTCGCCGAGCTGGTTCATTGTTCTGCAGACGTTTCGTTACCCTGCTGGGTAACATCATCAGCGCAGTCTCCGATGAAGCGCCGTTGTGTTTTCCCACCTGGTATTTAAACTCTGGAATCTGTTGAGCTAGATTACCTGGATAACCTGGGTCCACAAACACCAATTGAATACAAAAAGACATGATCAAAACTCACTCATCTCAATCCACATGGATAAGGAGAACCACCAATTCGACCAGGACAACACCAAAATCCTGGGACAAGCAAAGCAGAGACAGGCATGAGAATTCCTAGAAGCCTGGTACTCCACGAAGAAAGCCATCAACAAACACATAGAACTCGACCCCATATACACTCCACTGCGAAGGAAAACCGGAAGTGAGGTAATCCAGCTCAACGGACTCCAGAGTTTAAAAACCAGGTGGGAAAACACAACGGCGCTTCATCGGAAGCTGCACTGATGATGTTACCCAGCAGGGTAATGAAACGTCTGCGCAACAACGAACCAGCTCGGCGAGGCAACCAACCAAAACACCCACAACCCGAGCTACAAATCTACCCCAAAACCTTAATGTAGAAGACTATTTCTGCACAGCAAGCTGCAACATGATATCGACTGGATAATCATTTTTAGCCATGAGGGATAAATATTGTTGAGTTTATCAGGTGTCACTGCTCCCTGACTCTTCCTCAAATAGAGAAGTGGGATAAGTTACATGCAGTTGAGAGAGCAGAAAGGTATAAGACCTTGTCTGAAAGGCAGCCTCTTTGACAGTGTTGCCCGCTTTCAGTACAGCATTGGACGGTCGGAATTTGATTTCTTGGAATAACACTTGAACCACAACCTGAGAGGACCGAGAGGTGATCCACTGAGACACTCTTGACATTTACATCGGTGGAGGTTTGGTTAACTACTGAAGACTCCGGAGTAAACATTCCTCTGTAATGCTTGGACATAAATATTTGCTTCAGTGAAACACATAGTGGAAAGCCAGAGGAGGATGACCACAAGACAAAACAGTGCAGGACAACGAAAGGACCCTCTGTCACTTTGAATGCTGAAATTTAATCATGATCAAAAGGCAGTAAAACTACAGAATCTCAACCAATCTACAAAGCTAAGGATCATGAAGCTGACTGGCCAATGTAAATGGTAGCAGCAGCCTTGAGTGCAAAAGCTGTAATGTTCAACTTTTTACTTTTTACAAACAGTTCAGAGAATAATCCATGTATCTTTTATTTTTAACTTTTATCCTTTTGGAATCAACTCTTATTTCTAATCTGTGTATTATATTATTATTTCTTCTCAAGTTTAGGAATCAATACACTCACTATTTATTAATTCAAGAAAGTCTGACTAAATTGGCTCCTGTTAAAACAAAATTACCTGTGGGTCTGAGAGAAAGGTAGCCACAAGGAAAGGGATTTGTTTAATTGAACCTTATTGCTACCAATTAAAGCGTGGGTGAATCTGTCACCCACGCTGGAGCTGAATGGCCTGGAATCGTAATGAAATGGGGAACCTCGCCTTGGGACGGGCTGTAACACTTCAGAGAAAAGGTGAAAGTAAGAATGCAACAACAACTTTTAGCTTATGCAAAATACTGTTTCATTCGTGGATTACATTTACATTAAACCCTTAATAATACAGATGAGTTTTCCTGCAGACCATAACTGCTACTTCCTGTGACTAATGGTGAGCCAAATCAAGATCCTACATATACGCAATCAAACCAGCAGAACAAACAGAATGGTGAGGAATTGTACCATGTGCAAATTAATTGTAACGCAACCTTTTTCTATACATTTATGACATTACTTTCCTCCAAAGTTATGAAATTAATCGAGAAAATACAGACACACTAAAATAAACACCAAGCTTTATTTTGTCTTGTCAACATTGAAACACGTTTTTAGTGATAAATAAATTCACTTATTATTCAATAAGCTCACAGGCAATGATCAACAGATTTTTAACACTGAGCCAAGGACTGAAAAACAAAACAATGTGCTGTTTTATTCAGATGAACAGATTCTACTACAGTTGGTGACTACCTAATATCTATAACATAACAAATGCCACAAATAAAACATATTGTTTTCATAACTTATACACCATCGATGCTGTCTCTCACTTGTATTATGCAAGTTGTCAGTTCCATTCTCCTGTGTTCGATGGTGCATGAAGCAATTAACCCACACTTTTGCTGCTTTCTTTACATTAAACAGATCATGATTTGCCTTGACTGAAATTTATATTTATAAGTCTGTGACAGATACGTCTTGTCTCTGGATTATTTCCATATGAGTGGGTTGCTTAACTGGCTATTACTTTCAACTTATCTGGACTGGGCAGCCCTTGTCAGAAGTTATACTGCCGTTTGCATTACTCTCAGGGTCAAAACAGACAGAAACCTTCCCATCACCGCCAGGCAGGTATTTTGCATCAATGATGCTGATGTACACTTTGTGCTGCATTTCAACTGAATATACAACCCTTGCTACAAAATTATGGAAGTAGATGTTTACCTCAGAATGAATATTCCCCATCAAACTCTAAGATCTAGAAGCAAAAGTAGGCCATTGAGCCCATCAGGTCCGCTGTGTCATCCAGTAAGATCATGGCTGATCTGGTAATCCCTAACTTCATTTTCCTGTCTTTTCCCCAATCCTTGATTCCCTTACTGATTAAAAATCTGTCTCTCTCTGCCTTAAATGTACTTAATGGCCCATCCCTAACAAAGAATCCACTACCCTCTGAGAGAGATAAAAAATCCTCATCGCTGCCTTAAATGGATGGTCTCTTATTCTGAGGTGATGTCCTGTGGTCCTAGACTCTCCTACATGGGGAAACAATCTCTCTGCATCTACCTTGTCAAGTTTCCTAAGAATCTTGGATGTTTCAACAAGGTCGCTGCTCACTTTTCTAAACTCCAATAATTACAGGCACAACCTACTCAATCTCTTCATATAAGACAGTCCCTCCAAACCCAGGATTAGATGAGTGAACCTTCATTGGACTGCCTCCAATGCCAGTATGCCTTTCATTTGTTTTCTTTTCCTAAATGGAATTCTGGGAGTCTGGATGTTTCAGAATGTCATTGACAATAATGAAGCTGTTGTATTTAAAGTGATTTTGAGTTTGTGTCGGCTCATTGTTGTGTTGGTCAGCACCAGAGAGGCGTTCAGGATCTTCCTAATGGCCACTCGCTGACCGATGTTTCCACAGCGCCTACCATCTCGATGGTTTTGTGTTTATCACACACATTGGAAGTCAGGTTCATTGAGCAAGCCTTCAGCAAAGCCAAGCTTTGGTCTGTGGCAACCATCCACGCCAAAACCTTTCAAACGCATACCCCTGATTCCAGTAATGTGCTAGAAGAGAGCTTCAACTGCAGTTTTTAATGAATGATTTGTACAATTCAAGGTGGAGAGTAGATGGTGCTGGAGAGTACAGCAGGTATTAGTATCAACAACAGGCATCCCTGGTCATGTTAGGGACAAAGCCAAACTTCCCGTATCCCAAATAATCTGCATCAATCCAACTCTCAATTCTACCCCTTCAATCTTCATTGTGACATTTTACCATTGTCTATATCAGTATAAATGAAGTGGTCTGTTTAGCCCCAGATTTTTAATTGGATCGCAGCTGGAATATTATGTAAAAATACTGGATACCACACTATAGGAAGGATCTGAATGCATTGGAGAGCGTGCAGAAGCAATTTGCAAGAATGGGTCCAGGAATTAGAATCTTCATTGATGGGGATAGATTGAAGAAGCTGAGACTGTTCTCCCTGCAGAAAGGAAGGCAGAGAGGAGATTTGATAGTGGTTTCCAAAATCACATGTGACTGGATAGAGTAGATAAGGAGAAGCTGCTCCTGCTTTGTAACAAGAGGACATAGATATAAAGTACTGTGCAATAAAAGCCAAGGTGAAGAGGAAAGAGTTTTTCACACAGCGAGCAGTCAGGGTCTGGAATGCACTGCCTGGAAATGTGATGGATGCAGGTTCAGTTGAGGCGCTCAAGAGGGGCATTGGATGATTATTTGGATAGAAATAATATGCCAGGGATGAGGAGATTGGCACAAGGTAATGAGGTTCAATTAACGAGCTGGTGCGGGCACAATGGACCGAACGGCCTCTTTCTGCACCAGAACTATTCTGAGATTCTGTGAAATTGAGGTTATTTTTGTGGTAAAGGTTTTTTGCTGAGAGGAACTGGGCTCTAACTGGCAAATCATGTTTCTTTCGACAGAATTACAGTCATTCGAGAAAGAAAACAGGGGCTGGTTCTGTATCTTGATCCTAGAGATGAAAGGCCTTGAGCTAACCACTGGAACCCTCCAACTGAAATTAATGCATTTTCAAACTTTTACATTGAATAGTTCATATAAATGGTACAAATTGGAATCAACGATAAAAAGACTGTACCTTGCTTCAAATCAATGCCAGTTATACACATTGCAAATCGAGTTCCAACTGTTCGGTAACTCAGAAAACTTGGGTCTCGAGCTCCTCTGTTGATTAGTTTAAGCTCCTGGTAACATGTTCATTCTGCACAGCAGTAATTACTTCTGAACACTGTCTTTAAGGTGTCAATAGGTACTGTACCCACAGCCATTGAATCTTGTTTCCTACAGATATGTCTGGTGAGAATAGCCACACACTCCTGCCGAAAGGCAGACGATGCAGAACTAAAGAGCCAGAAGTTTATGGCAGAATTAAACCATTGGAGCATAAACAAGATGTCTGGTACCACATTTGTAATTGTGCTGTAATCAAAATAATTCACACCACCCAAGGAATGTGGTAAACACTCTGAAACGAACCGGGGCAGACCGAGAGCAACAGCAGTGAATGAAACAACGAGCAATATCTGAAGTGACTTCTTGATTTTTATTCTGGTGATTCTGAATGCAGTGTTCTCAAATTCCGGATGAATCTTGGTTTTTGTGTGTAACCGGCAGGCTATCAGCACACTGAAGACGAGGATCAATAGATAAGGAACACCACCTGATATAATTGTGTGCAGCCAAATAGCTGTGGGAAAGTATGTGTTGTTGAACATGGCACATTCTCCAGTGTAATTCATTAAAACGGATCTGCTTACCATCACCGACCTTCTGGAAAATTTATTCAAAAGAAAAGCAATGAATGCTGATGTGTAAGAAAGGCCCACGGCTGCCACAACAGCGCAAATGGCATTCTTTGGCTTAGTTGTGTGGTGCTTCAGCCCCTTGTTGGATATAACGATGTACCTTTCGATAGTGAAGGCCATAATAATCCAGACCGAGCAAAGAATGGCGCCGTATTCCAAAATGATGGATAGGCACCACCAAGGGGTGTAGACCCAGCTGGCATTCGGGCCCAGCCACAGCTTTGCTAGATTCAAGATGGCAGCCCAGATTAGGCAGATGGTGTCTGAAATAGCCAGTGCAGTTAAATAAATGGTCGTCGTTTTGGAGAAACTGCATGCGCGGTGACAGATGATATAAACCGCAAACAAGTTTCCTTCAAACACACCAGAAACACAGACAAGTTAATATCAGCCTACAAACCTTGCAATGAATCCTAATTCTTATTCTGCAAGAAAAATTAAGTCAGTATTACCGAAAAGCACATGTTAAATCCGATGTTATATCAAAAGGCAGTCAGCTCAGTGGGGTTGGTCAGCTCAGTTGGCTGGACAGCTGGTTTGGAATGTAAATGGATACCCAACAGCACATGGTCAGTTCCTGCTGGTGGTGAGGATACCATGAAGACCTCATCCTTCAGCTGAGATGTGGTATCCATCAGGTTAAACTCCCCATCAGAGAGTGGGACTATGCTGGCTTCACTTTCCTCAATGAAATGAAGCTGGTGATTTACAACAACTCAACATTTCACTGCGGTTCATTAAATATGAAGCTCTCATGCTGACTCTGAACACTGGGCTCTTTATTTAAGACATCCATCCCTCTTTCGGGTAACCTGGAAACCCTGATATTTGTAAACAGATGGTCTCGGATTGAGGTCTGGCAGGCAGTCTCACTGACACTTCTGAGAGTGAACTATATCAGTTCAAGATGGAGCTGCTAAATGGAGCATTTTGGCAGAGTGTGACATTCCAATCTTGGAAGCAGTGTAGTCATCATTCCTCACCTCCATGGAACTGCTCGACAACTCATGGGAGTTCCTGCCGAAGGGAAAAGTAGTTTTGCAAACTAACACTTGGGAGGGAAGAGATTTGAGAAAAGATAAAGCTTAAGCTATCATCAGGATGTGAATTACCAGAATATTTGACATTTTAAACAGGTTCAAAAGAAATATTTTATTTAGTTTAAATGTGTGGTGATTGGAACCAGGGCCAGGTGGATCTCATTTACTATGAATTCCCTGAATGTAGTTGTTAGTTTGGGCCAATCAGGGTGTCCTGGCTGATAGATATAAACAGGAGATTCAGAAGGTCTGCTCAGTCAAAGGACTGGCTTTGAGGTGGCTGGTCAGAGCCCATGTACTGTGCACATGCAAATAAAGGGTGACTTGGTGATGTGATACTGGCCTCTGTGCAGTTATTTCAAAAACAAAGTGATAGAAGTGATAGAAGCAAAACACTACAGATGCTGAAAATCTGAAATGAAAACTGAGAATGCCATCAAGCAATATCTGTGGAGAGAAAAGCAGAGTTAATGTTTCAGGTCTGATGTGACTTCTTCAGAGGAGTCCCATTCTCAAAATGATACCGTGACAACTATCACTGATTGTCATGAATACCCATCTGGCTCACTGCAGTCCTTTAAGGAAGGAAATGTGCCGTCCTTACCTGGTCTGGTCTATGTGTGACTCCAGACCCACAGCAATGTGGTTGACTCTGAACTAGAAAGGGCAAGTAGGGATGGGCAATAAATGCTGGCCTAGCATGCCATAAATGAATAAAAAAATCTGCCATGAGACTGGAATATGAGCATTTTCTGATCCAAAGGGAAGAATGTTACAAATAGAGTCAAGATCAGAGCCAGCCTTTACAGCTTTTTCTCTTCATTTAGGGCAAAAATTCCCACTTGATTTATATTCCATCCACAACATCCAAAATCCTCTCCCTTCACTAGCAGATGCACAATGAATACCATCTACAAGATGCACTGAAGTTACTCCTTTGATGCTCTTTCCAAACCCACAGCCTCCACCATCTGGAAGGACCAGTACAGCACTATCACCTGCAAGCTTACCTTTAAGATTCACTTCATCCTGACATGGAACAATATCAGTTTAGCTTAACTGTCTCTGGGTCAAAATCGTGGAGTGGCCTTCTAAACAGCATTGTGGATGTTCTTATACTATGCAGACTGCAGCGGTTCAAGAAGGCAGCTCAGCACCATGTTCTCCCGATCAGTCATGGGAAATGAATGACACCTACTCCCCATGAAACCATAAAGAACACAAACATTCCTGTCTGAAAAGTCACCTTTGCCCTTCAAAAAGCATATTGTAATTGATAGTTTATCTAACTGGGACGCGCTTTTAGCCAAAAGGCATTGTAGGCATTCCGCTCTTCGGTTTCAGCCACTCTTGCTTTTTAATGGACTGTAAGTAGGAATATGGCAACAGGTGAGTGTTGCTCAGATATTTCTCCTTACTTCATGTTGAGGATGAAGCTGGTCTCTAATATTGCTTTCAGGAGGTTTAGCTCAGTTTGCTGTTATTAATGACAGCTGCATTTCAGACACTTTGCCATGTTTCATATTCAATTTGTCACTTGATTGGAATTTTACTTTATTAATTCAATTTCTATGGTTTTGGAACCAGAGGGCATAATCTCGGAGTGAGGAATCACCAGTTTAAGGCCAAGGTGAAGAGGAATTTCTTCTTTCAATGTGTATTGAGTCTGCGGAATCCTTTACCACAGAGGACAGTTGAAGTTGGGTCACTAAGTATATTCAGGTCTGAGACAGATTTATAATCAGTAAAGGAATCAAGGGTTATGGGGAAAGGCAGGAAAGTGGAGTTGAGGATTAGCAGATTAGTCATGATCTCATTGAAAGGCGGAGCAGATTCAATGAGCTGAATGGCCTGCTTTAGCTCCTGAAAGTAATCATTTTTCTCAGCGAGAAGATGGAAGTGTAAGTGCAGAATGAAACACAGGAAATGTTATAAATATCTCCCCTTTCTTGTTTTCTTTCCCAGAGTGAACAATATCTTACACAAATCTCTGTCCTAACAAAATCAGATGCGCAAGAAGAATAGAAAATATTGTATTTATATAACTCTTTCCACAATAACAGGATTACCCAAAACACTACACAGCTAGAGCAGTACATTTCAAAATGTAGTCCCTGTTGGAATGTAGGAAGAGCAGC
The DNA here is from genome assembly GCF_021869965.1 of Rhincodon typus. Taxonomy (NCBI): domain Eukaryota; kingdom Metazoa; phylum Chordata; class Chondrichthyes; order Orectolobiformes; family Rhincodontidae; genus Rhincodon; species Rhincodon typus. The sequence continues at coordinate 3,299,061 of NC_063358.1, forward strand.
AGCAAATGTATGCACAGCAAGATCCCACAATCAGCAATGTGAGAATAACTAAATAACCTCTTTGAGAGATGAATATTGGTCCCAGGACATTGGGGAGAACTTCCCTGCTCTTCCATGAAAGAGTGCCGTAGGATCTTTTATATTCCCCTGACAGAGCCTCAGTTTAACACCTCACCCTGAAGCCTCAACTGCAACCCAGCAGCACTCCCTCAGCGGCACACTGGAGCCCTCTCCCAGACTGCTGCACTCAACCCCCTGGGGTGGGGCTTGAATCCACAACCTCTTAACCAAAGGCAGCTCTGCTGGCTCACAGCAAGTTGGACCTGGGTTTGATTCCACCCTCAGACGACTGTCTGTGTGGAGTTTGCACATTCTCCCCATGTCTGTGTGGGTTTCCTCCGGGTGCTCTGGTTTCCTCCTACAGTCCAAAGATGTTCAGGCTAGGTGGATTGGCCATGGGAAATTACCCCATTGTGCCCAGCGATGTGCAGGCTGGGTGGATTAGCCATGGGAAATGCAGGTTTACAGGGATAGGGTAGGGAGTCAGGCCTGGGTGGGATGCTCTTTCAAGGATCAGTATGGGTCAAATAGACTGCTTCAATATTGTAGGGATTCCATTATAGAGGTGAAAGTATTAACAAGTAACAGAGTATGCCAGTGTTTTTATTGTTATTACCTAAGCATTCTTTTTGATTTCCAAACATCCAGTAATTGTGGCTGTCTGTAAAATTTGTTTTTAGGATCACATGACTGCTTCATATTTAAGGAAAAATATTTGCAAAGTAACCAAGATAAAATAAAGACAGGTTATAAGATTTCTGAAGCAGTGTTGACGGTATCAGTTGGTTTGCTGTCAGAGGATCCAAACATTCTCCAGACCTTGAAAACAAAAAATGCTGGAAAACACAACGCGTCAGGCATCATTCCTGTGATCTCCAGCATTTTTTGTTTTCAGTATAAATTCCAGCATCTGCAGTAATTTGCTCCTATTTTTCCAGGCCTTTAGGTGTTCAGGGTACATCAATAATGGCACATTCAGTGAGCACAAGTTCCTAAGAAAAATTGTCAAACACTTCAAAACACAAACAGTTGAATTTAAGCTTTACATTACAGAAAAGAGATTAAAGATTTATACCTGGAATCCCAAGAGCACACAATGCTACGTAATATACTTTTTGAAGCTCAATGAATGGTTGTGACATTCTATTACTCATCTTTTAGAAGTTACCTATTTTTATATACTCCACTGCACGCTTGGGTTTTCTGTTGATTAAATAATCACGTAGAAATCTCCTTAGCAGCATAGATTCAGTGCTGTAGCTGTTCACACTTTGATAAAACTGACACCGTTAATGTTGTTTGTTGCCAGATGAAAACTCTCCTCCCACTGACTTTTTACTGGTCAATACTATTTGTTTCATACTACACAGGAAATAACGACTTCACAGCATAATCAGTTCTGGCAGACGGGAAATGATTTGTCTTTTATTAGTTATTATGGGTGGCATGGTAGCTCAGTGGTTTGCACTGCTACCTTATCAGCGCCAGAGAACTGGGTTCGATTCCAGCCTCAGTTGACTGTCTGCTGCACATTCTCCCTGTGTCTGTGTGACTTTCCCCCCTCAGTCCAAAGATGTGCAGGTTAGGTGGATTGGCCATGCTATAGTGCCCAGGATGTGCAGGCTAGGTGGGTTAGCCACAGGAAATGCAAGGTTACAAGAATAAGGTGGATCTGAGTGAGAGGGTCAGTATGGATATGATGGACCAAATAGCCTGCTCCCACACTGTGGGGATTCTATAAAGTTCTTACAGAGCAGTGCAGGTGTAAAGTCATACTTTAGGAAGACTTGCATTTACATACCACCTTTCACAACCTCCAGACGGCCCAAAATGCTTCACAGGCAATGAGTGCTTTTGAAGTGTAGTCACTGCTGTAATGTAATAGATGCCTGCTGGTGCACAGCAAGAGCCCAGAAAGAGCTGGACTGCTGCCTCATTAACCTAAGGGTCATCATGCCTAAGGCAAAAGGAGAGGTTGAGATGGAGAGTTCTTCCTAGTAACATCAGCCAGGTAGGAATTGAACCCTGCATTTTGGCATCACTCTTCAATGCAAAACAGCCATCCAGCCAACTAAGCTAATCAATCAAACACCCCCAGCCCCCCAGAAAGAGCACTGTGAAACTGATGGTTTTAGTGATTACTAAATTACACTGGAGCCTGGGAGGTTGAGAGAGGACCTTATGGAAGTTTATAAATTCATGAGGGGTATAGATAGGATTAATAGTAGGTGTATTTTCCCAAGAATGGGGATTTCCAGGCGAGGGGGCACATATTTAAGGTGAGAGGAGAGAGATTTAAAAAAGACACAAGGGGCAAATATTTTACATAAAGGGTTGTTCATGCCTGGAATGAACTTCCTAAGTAAGTGGTGGATATGGGTATAATTACAATGTTTAACAGACATTTGTATAAGTACATGAATAGGAAATGTTTGGAGGGATATGGGCCACGAGCAAGCAGGTGGTTCTAGTTTAGTTTGGGATTGTGCTTGATATGGACTAGTTGGGCCGAAGGGTCGTTTTCCATGCTGTATGACTCTATGGCTCGACTATCCAGGGCACCAGGAGATCTTCCATTGTCTTCTTCAAAACAAGGTCCTAAGATCTTCCATGGCCATCTGAGAGAGCAGAGCTAAAGGTGTCACCTCTGACTCAGAGGGAAGACCTCTATCCCTGAGGCAAATGTAAAGTTAAATCAAGCAATAAAATTTTGAAATTTCTTTGCAAAATAATGTGGATTTTGGTCACAGGACTGCCACTAAAATCACTTCCTGCAAGGGCAACATCACTGCCAAATGCTTCATTTATAGCTTTGGGGATTTGGTGGGTTTCTTAAACAATGTACTCCATTGAGTATGGTGGATTCTCATGAGGGTCTCATTTGGTGTTAAATCAGAAGGGAGTGCTAAGGGCAAAAACAACGATTGGTGGGGCCGGAAGATTTACAATGCTGGCCAGATTCCCCACCCTGTTCCTGGCATCATTCCTTTTAGCTGATACATATTTGTAAGCCAGGAACACCACTGTCCTGATGAGGCAGGCAGCGAATTGGGTTCAGTCAGAGTTTTGTTAAAGGTGGGAGTCTGACTGAGATTTCTTTAGTCAGCCTCCAATTTCCCAACACAACAGTATCAGATTAACTGCCTAGAGGCAGACATCCAATAGCAGGCTAGGATTCCAACGTTCCAGTTAACCCCTTCTCCTTGTTTGGGTGAGGATGCATCCAGAAATCACCATGCTGAGAAGCTCCTGCTCCCCACACCCCCCTGAGACTCACTCAGTCTCACAACTCTCATCCAACTCACCAGCGTGTCAATCTGTCCATCCCCATGCCTGAGGATTGCTGAACAGCCTGCAACATCCTCCCTCACTCACAATTCCCACACCTCCGCTGCACTACTCCCAATCCCTCAAACTACTAACTCTGAATGGCCTCTGCTCTGCCTACTCCTTCGTTCAGGGCACCTCACTATCTTCCTCCCAACTGCAGTGTCTCGCTGGCCCACGGGCTGCCCTGCCAAGAGAGCGGATCCCTCAGAGGGAGCACAGGTAAATCTGCCTCCTGCACCCTCCACCAGCTCAGACACTGACAGGTCGCTCGACCTTCAGCTCAATTAGACTTAGGAACACAAGTTGGTGAGCACATTACTGCCATGCCTCCACAGCTGGCTGAGGAAGAAACAGTCCAGATCACCGGTACTCCTGCTGCCCCGGGCAGGAGAGGACCCTGGGGGTGTGGGTAAACAGTGATTTTGTGCACAGGCACAATCTCACCTTGGAGCAGCAGGCAGATACATGAGTGACAGCGGCTGTAGCAATGTAGCTCCTCATGAGGACCCAGCTGCTTCCAACACGCGATGTTCTGAGTACTTCCATGGACAGGTTGCTGGCTGCCATGGAGATCCATGGCTCATGGGCTGCATTAAAAGCACACGGGCTTGCACTCCATAACTCTAACCATTGTTTGTCGGCAGCGACAGCAACAGGTAAGTAGACACAAGGGCCTTGAAAGATTGTGGGTTCCAGCATTGTGGACATGGGATGCATGCAGCTGCTGCCCTGAGGCATTATTGCTGGGTATTTAAGATGGCAGCCTGAAGGAGTAAGCAGTGAGCTGGAGTCACCAAGGTACCTCCTCATGTTCAAAGTGACCTTTCTCACAGTGGGTAGTAAAACAAAAAAAATTATTGTCAATGAGGCTGTTAACAAGAAGTAATTTCCCTTAGCAGGCATTTTGCCACTCCCTAATGACAAACTCATCTCAATGCTCAGAACTGTCTTTGAAAATGCAACAAGTTGCTCCCAAAATCACAAAAGGACTCACCTGATTTCTCATGCAATGACCCCACATTTGTCAGGTTATAGAAATTCAGTCCGTTTTCTCCAGAATTTAGAAGTTTAAGGGATGATCAGATCAAAACCTTCAAGGCAATAACAGGAAAAGACCTAGTAGATAAAGATAAACCATTTCCACTGGTCAGGAATTCGAGAAATGGGGAGCATAGTCTGAGAATTAAGGCCAGACTGTTTAGGAGAGATGTTGGGAAGCACTTCGACACATTAAGAGTGGGAGAGGTTTGGAGCTCTCTTTCACGAATCGCAGTGGATGCTGGGTCAGTTGTTAATTTTAAATCAGAGATACATCATTTTTTGAGATGAAGTGATATGGGTCAAACGCAGATATATGCAGTGAGGCCATAGATCAGCCATGATCTCATTGAATGGTGGAACAGGCTCAAGGGGCTGATTGGCCTACTTCTGTTCCTATCTTCCTATATCATTCAGACCCCTATAAGCCTCCATCCTGTGATGCATGAATCACAGAATAATCTCTTTGACCCTCAAGTAGCCTCAGTTCAAATGGCCAATTCTGTGAACAATGCACTACACAAGAGCTATTTCAGGTTTAGTATGGTTTAAACAATTACGTTGCTTGATAGGTCAGTTGATATTATAAAGTGATTTATTACTACATAATAACTTCTGAGTTTTTAACAATAGAAGAGCGTTGTACCGAGGTGGGAATTAAGATGAACAACAAGTACTTTTCTGGAAGTTTTATTTGCTTTTAAATAAATTGCCAATATTCTTTGCTCAGGCAAATAATTTGTTATCACACCAACCACTTAGAAGTCACCATCTACCCTGCTTCTAGAAGATTGCTTGTAAAATGGGATTATCGAGAAGTAAATTGAACAACGTATGATAGGAATGAAATTTTTCTGGATTTCTGACATGTGCCACAGGCCGGGGATTTCATTCAAAAAAAATTTTAACAAAAAAATGGGAGCAACCAGTCCCAGAAATATTCCTCTTTGGAATGAAACCCATCATGTCTGGGTACAGGCTTGAGACCTGGTTTTGCTGCTCCTATGTTTGTAACCAGTATGGCCAATTTGGAGCAGCTTTGGCAAAGTCTGGAAACTGGAGAGGAAGAAGGAAGAGATTTGAGTGAAAGAAAATCGTTTGAGGCATAGCATCATTGGAAAGTCCTTCAACAATGCCTTATATCATATGATAGTAACTTCTTCCTTGTCACCTTAACACCTCCTTAGTAAATGCTCTACAGATTCCCTGCAGTTTGGCAAAGAATCTGAGATCTGATTAGTTATGTTAACCTCAGTGTTAACGTGAATCTCTGCTGTTTAGGCAGACAACAGTTGATCGCATGTCACTTTGATGAGGGAAACTAAAACCTTTGGCCAACACTTCCTATCAGCGAGGATCACCTTGTGTTTTCTTTTCCCCTGTAATGTTTGATGGGATATGGTCAACACCATCAAGGCCAATATTCTGTTACCCATCATCTGTGTATTTTGCTCAGACATATGAGACGGCAGTTCAGATTCAGTCCCCTTGCTGTGGGGCTGGAGTCACATGTAGGCCAGACCAGGTAAGGATGGCAGCTTCCTTCACTTAAAGGGCATTAGTGAACCAGAAAGGTTTCTTCCTGACAAATGATGATAGTTTTGCCAACATGAACATTTTTTTTTCTAAATTTTGATCACTTTAATTTAAAATCCATCAGCTACCATGGTGGGTTTAGACCTTTGTTCCAAGAGCATTAGCCTGGGTTTCTGGATTACAAGCCCAGTAACACTCCCACTGCACTACCTCCTTTATTAAATATGAAAATTATTGTTGTTTTTCCTCATTTAACATTGGTGAATCATAGAATCATAGAATCCCTACAGTGTGGAAGCAGACCATTCAGTCCACCAAGCCCACAGAGACACTCCAAACGGTGTCCCACCCAGACCCACCCCTCCCTACCCTATCCCTGTAAACCTTTATTTCCCATAGCTAATCCATCTAACCTGCACATCCCTGGACACTGTGGGCAATTTAGCATGGTTAATCCACCTA
>NC_063358.1:3330486-3352368 GCF_021869965.1 Rhincodon typus
CACTCACTCACTCATCCAATTCCCCAATCACTCACTCACTCACTCACCTAATCATCCAATTAGCCACTCATCCACTTACCCAATCACCCAATTACTCACACACCGACTCAGCCAATCGTACCCTCACCCAATCACCTACTCACCATATCTGAAGAAGGGTCTCGGCCTGAAACGTCAGCTTTCCTGCTCCTCTGATGCTGCTTGGCCTGCTGTGTTCATCCAGCTCTACATCTTGTTATCTCACCTCCTCACCCGATCACCAACTTACATCCAGTCATTAAGTTACTTACTGAAAGATAGACAGCTGTAATAATCTGACTTGAAAACAGCAGCTGCTATGGTGATAGAGGGGTGTGTCTGCCTTTCCTTGAGTTTTTTGACCTCTCTCTGGACATCTGTGCTGACTCATTGATGTTTCAGAAGCTCCTGCTGAAAAAAATCACAAAATTTCCTATTTACAGGAAGCTGCACAGGAGGCATTGCTGAAGACTATGAAGATTTAGGCCATTGTTCAAAATGTCAAAATTTCAGACCGTGCCTCCAGCAGAGCAGCTCTCAATTTTGCTCTGGCAGACTAGACTTTTCAGGAGCTTGAAATGTGTTTGAAAACTACAGGTTTCTGATAGAGAAGTGAGTATGCTACTACCTGAGCCATAGCTGAAGTTTTGCAAGTCTTTGGAGTGTAGTTCTAATGGACTATTGATTTTAGAATACTTGACCAATACAAGGCTACATTTTCTATTATTAATAATAACAGAAATGTTCTAAAGCTACATAGACAAGGCCGCAGTTATGGAGAAAGTAAGGTTACTGTTTCAGTGTAATGATCTGCTTTCAGGAGCCAGTTTTATTGTGGTATGATGTTGTAGGATGTAAATGCTGTGGAAGCAGTTCAGCGGAGGTTTACTCGACTAATGGGGGAACTGTCTTATGAGGAAAGGTTGGACAGTCTAGACTTGTATCTGCTGGAGTTTACAGAGTATGAAGTGACTTCATTGAAACATAAGGTTCTGATGGGTCTTGACTGGATGGATATGGAGAAGATGTTTCCTCCTGTGGGAGAGGCTAGAACTGCTTACAAATAAGGGGTCGTCCATTTAAAATAGAGACGAGGGAGAATATTTTGTGTCACAGAGGATTGAGAGTCTTTGGATGTCCTCAAAAGTTCATGGAAGCAGGACCTTTGAATATTTTCAAGGCAGAGGTGGACAGATTGCTGATGAGTGAAGGGGAGTAGGTAGCAATGTAGAGTAATCCATTTGGCCATGATCCTATTAAATGGCTGAGCAGGCTGGAGGCCTGCTAGTGCAGGCCTACTCCAGCTCCAACCCATAAGAACAAACATAGGTTTGATACGTCCAATTCAAACTGAGTAATTTTGATATATGATGTGTTTTGAGTAAATACCTACTTAACAAGATTTGCAGTTTAAACTGTGCTGTGAGATACTGCTTTCAAGTGCGTTAGTTAAAATACAATTTACTTTATATGGATGAGGACTTTTTGTTAAATTGGTGGACAGAAGAATTTCATATGTATTCTTTAAAGGCTGTGCAATGAATATTGCACAACACAATTTTGAAAGATTAGAATTCACTTTCCTGTCTTTATTATTATTAATCATTTGGATCGCTCCATTCTAATGAGCCTCTGTGCTTGATTGTATTCTGCAGTGGGAGGGTAGGACCTGAAAGCTTGGTGAAAGGGTCATAGTCTGCTGACTCATGGCCATCTGAAAAATTTAAAAACATTATCGTCTCTGCAAGTTTCTTAAATTGCGAAGTGTGGGATGGAACCAGGCTCATTTAACATGTGACTATACAGAAATAATGGTGAGGCGAATTGACAAGGACAAGGGAGACTTTACAAAAACAGCTGTAGTCATCAACTTGGTGAAGCTAAAGTGATAGACATCGCTTTGTGCATATTTATTGTTGCAACTTGCATTAACATTATACTTCCATGATACTGTTTACCCTCTTAGTTTTCTGTGATGTTAAGATATTTGAATTATATTATGTTTGTTACAGTTTCTTCTGATCAGCTATTTAAAGCAGTATTGTTGTAACTGGTCACACCTCAGTAGTATTGAGTAACGTTTACACACTAGCCGTTCTTACACCGAGAAGTCACCTGTGTGGTTATCAGACAAAATTTAATGTGGTTTTTAGTGAATTAGCACCTATGTATAAATAGATGTCACTTGTCACAGTTGTATGTAAGTCCCTGAAAAGCTCAATTTACCATAACTTGGTGGCTAACGGAGCTATTAGCGCGCTCAATATTTAACAAGTGCTGCCCAACTGAAGAGTTCTAACAGTGAATAAGTAAATTTGCCATAGTCCTACTGGATCGTCGGGCTGATCTCTCATGAGAGAGGGACAGCTGGTGGTGGTTTAATTTGAGGGTCACCACACCTTGGGCGAGGGGAGAGATTGAGACAGAGAGTCTTTCATGCTGCCCTCAGTTGGTGCAGGAATTGAACCTACACTGCTGACATCACTCTGCATCACCAAACTAACCATCCAGCCAACTGACCTCCTATCAAGGTAACAAATAGAGAAACCGAGCTGGTCTGGCACTATCAGTGGAGAGAGAGAAACAGAGTTAATGTCTCGAGTCCAGTATGACATCATCAGGGATAGATGAGAATGTGGAATTCAAAACATAAACTGATCAACCATGGCCTTATTGTGGGGCAGGGTTGAGGGGCTGAATGGTCTGTTACTTCCAAATCATATGTTTGTATGTTCAAATTATAAATAACTGGGGAAATGTTTTGTTTAATTAAATCAGCCAATCACTGGGACATACATGACCTATATATCTGGAATTGCAGTAAAACTGAAATCTTCCCTCATTTCCATTCATTTTTACCTGGTCAGGGCTGTGAAGAAAATACAAAACCTCTGGAAAAGGACATTCAATTATATTTAGATTCAAGTTAATTCTCTCAGTCAATGTCCTGTTGTGTTACAATGAGAGGTCCACCCTTCATCACTGCTTTTAGAATTCAGAAATAATGTCGGAACTTCAAGAATGTATGCTTTTGTATCCTTTCCACATTTTCTGACATCTCCGCCCTGCCTCGCCCTCTCCACATTCCACCTCCACACCACCCTCACCATGTCCCCCTCACACATTCTTCCACCATACCCCCTCCCTGTCCTTACATCTTCCAGCCTTTATTTTCCTCCCAGTGAAATTCTAGTGCGAGGTTTGAGCACAAATCTCCAGGCTCACACTCCAGTGTGGTACTGAGCAATGGTTGCGCTGTCAGAGCCACTGTCCTTTTAGATGTTAAACTGTGGTCCTGTGCCCCCTTCCCCCACCCACGCTCCCCCCCACCCCCACCACCCTCACCAACACCACAGTGAGCAATGGTAAAAGTTCCCATGACACTAGTTTGAAGCACAGCAGTGTTGTCCCTGCGGTCCTGTATAAATCCAACACTTTCTTTCAAATTATCACCGTTTAGATAACGTCACCAAGTTTAAAAAAAAGTATCGCTGTTTGTGTGTCGATTATGTCATATACTCCTGTTTTCAAATGTATTTGCACAGTTTGTTTTGTCAGCAATTGCTTTTACACATTTCGGATGAAAACATCAGGTACAAGGGCCAATGCTGCCCTCTCCTCCCAGAAACGTTCATTGCCCATTACCCCATGGGCTCCGAACATCATCGAGGTGGTTGTGCCCTTCAAACCAGTGAGATCTGACTGTTTTTCTGCAGTAGCCTGTTGATTGTCAATCAGTCATTCATTTCCACTCAATTAATTCTGACAGGCAACCGGAATAATTTAACCCCATGAATTACTTTTGGGGAATACTGATTTACATCTTTTTTTCTCTCTAACTGTTGCTCAGCTTCTCCCATAATTTCACCAATTTATGTAAAGCCGCATCTGTGCACAAGTTACCCTGTCTCTCTCGATCTGTCCTCGCTTACCTTCTGGGAGTTGTTCTGCTTCCTGCGCTATTTTCCACGCAGTCTCTGTCTTAAAGCACTTTAATGGGTGTTCAAATGAGTCTGTGTGTCATTAGTATTCATTTGACATGTTATAGGTGATAATTGTATAACTGAGATGATTGCTCAGCCCTAACTTCCCTTGAAGCAACGTGTGTTAGGTCAATGTTTAAAATGCACTTTCCTTCATTCACTCACTGGATGTGACTGTTTCACCAGCAAAGCTCACAGTTATTAGTTATCCTTACTTGCTCTTAGAAATCTGGTGGTAAGCTAGGCAGGCCATTGCAGAGACTATATGAGTCAGCCACAGTGCTATCTATTGTTTATTTATTCACTCACAGGATGTGGGCGTTGCTGGCTGGCTCAGCAAATATTGCCCATCCCCAACTGACTCTGGAGGTGGTAGTGAGCTGCCTTCTTGAACTGCTGCAGTCCTGGGGTGTAAGAACACCCACAATCCTGACAGGGAGGGAGTTTGACCCAGAGACAGTGATATATTTCCAAATCAGAATGATGTATGGTTTGGAGGGGAACTTGCTAGTGTTCCCATGCATGGTCAGATATGCTGGTCCAGCAGATGTTGGTCACTATAGGGCATTAGTAGGGTAAGGCAAGTAAATCTGTAGAATTCTATCGGATCAGCCATCATTTCATTGAATGGCAGAGCAGGTTTGATGGGTTGAATGGCCTGTTTTCTATGCGTCATGCCCTACAGTAAATCAAATGGGGTTTTTAACAATTTGCTGGCTTCATGGTTGCTACCACTGAGAATTGATAATCTTTGGAGATACTTTTAATTAAATTCCCCAGCCATAGTGGGATGTGAACTGGTGTCTCTGGATCATTAGGTTAGGGTTAATAATCCTCATAACATCACCACTCCTGCTATTCCTGATCCAACATAGCTAATTTATTTATCATTTATAGCTAAAATGATAAGTCATTGACCAACGTGTTATGTCACAAATGATGTATGACTGACCCACCAAAAAAGGTTATAAACACTAGATTTATGTCATATTCACTTACATTTTACTTACTCAAATTAACAGGGGAACATCAGAGCAGGAATATGTTGTTTGACCTTTTGAGTCCATCCCACTATTCACAGACAAACAACCCTCTGAGAGAAAAAATATATCCATATTTCCATTTTAAAGGGAAGACCTCTTATTCTTAGACTATCCCTTCCAGATCCAACCTTTCACACAAGAGGCAACCCTCTCAGGAGCTACCCTTTCAACTCTGCTCAAACTCTTACAAGTATTTTATTTATCACTGTTCCTTCAGTTTCACTGGGTCCCTGTCAGGAATTCCCTCCCTAACGGCTTTGTGGGTCTATCTACAGCACACGGACTACAGCAATTCAAGAAGGCAGCTCACCACCACCTTCTTAAGGGCAACAAGAGACAGAAAATAAATGCTGACCACCAGCGATGACCCCATTCCATGAGTGAGTAAAAGAAAGTCTATATTTTTCTAAAAGCAATAGGTGTCAGCTCAATCTGTTAAACTTTTCTTTACACCATAACTTGCAAACAGGGCTACTTGCATGCCAAACAGCAAAAGCAGTAAGTGATAGACAGGGCAAAGTGATCCCATAACTAATGGATCAGATCTAAGCTCTGCAGTCCTGCCACACCCAGTCAGGAATGCTGGTGGGCAATTAAACAACTCACTGGAGGAGGAGGGTCCACAAATATCCCCATCCTCAATGCTGGAAGAGCCCAGCACATCAATGACAAAGATAAGGCTGAAACATTTGCAGCAATCTTCAGCCAGAAGTGCCGAGTGGATGATCCATCTTGGCCTCCTCCAGTGGTCTCTAGCATTACAGATACCAGTCTTCAGCCAATTCGATTCACTCCACGTGATATCAAGAAACAGTTGGAGACACTGGACACTGTAAAGGCTATTGGCCCTGACAACATTCCAGCAATAGTACTGAAGGCTTATCCCCCAGAATTTGCTGCTCCCTTAGCCAAGCTCTTTCAAACAGTTACAACACTGGTATTTACCTGACATTGTGGAAAATTGCCTAGGTACGTCCTGTGCGTAAAAAAGCAGGTCAAATCCAACCTGCCCCATCAGTGCACTCTTGATCATCAGTAAAATGATGGAAGGTGTCATCACTGTGTTATCAATCAGCACCTGCTCAGCAATAACCTGCTCAGTGATGCCCAGCTCCTGACCTCATTATAGCCTTGGTTCAAAAATGGACAGAAGAGCTGAATTCCAAGGGGAGGGGAGAGTGACAACCCTTGACATCGATTATGGCATCAAGGAGACCTACCAAAACTGGAACTGGGGACAAACTCTGCTGGTTGGAGTCATACCTGACACGCAGGAAGATGATCGTGGCTGTGGGAGGTCAGTCATCTCAGCTCCAGGACACCCCTGCAGAAATTCCTCAGGGTAGTGTCGTAGGCCCAACCATCTTCAGCTGCTTCATCAATGACCTTCTCTCCATCATAAAGTCAGAACTTGGGATGTTTGCCAATGATTGCACAATGTTCAGCACCATTCACAACTCGTAAGACATTGAAGCAGTTCATGTCCAAATGCACAAGATGTGGAAAATATCCAGACTTGGTGGCAAGTAACATTCATGTCGCACAAATGCCAGGCTTTGACCATCACCGATAAGAGACAACTTAACCTTCAACAATTGAAATGCAATGGTGTTACCATCACTGAATACCCCGCTATCAACATCCTGGAGGTTACCATTGACCAGAAACTCAACTGGACTCACCACATAAATACAACAGCTACAAGAGCAAATCAGAGACTAGGAATACAGCAATGAGTAACTCACTTCATGACTCCTCAAAACCTCCACCATCCAAGGTAATGGATGGTGTCCAAGAGCGTGTCCAAAGCACAAGTCAGGAACGGGATGGAACACTACCCTCTTGCCTGGATGAGTGCAGCCCCAAAAACACTCAAGAAGCCTGACAACATCCAGGACAAAGCAGCCCGCTTGATTAGCACCAAATCCACAAACATCCACTCCCTCCACCACCAACACTCTCAATAACAACAGTGTTTACTATCTACAGGATCCCACTGCAGAAATTTGCCCAACATCCTGAAACAGCACCTTCCAAACCCATGACCACTTCCATCTAGAAGGACAAGGGGAGCAGATACATGGGACCACCACTACCTGCACGTCCCCTCTGTGTCACTCACCATCCTGACTTAGAAATATATCACCAGTCCTTCAGTGTCACTGGGACAAAAATCCTGCAATGTCCTCCTTAACAACATTGTCAATTTGACTGCAACGTTTCAAGAAGGCAGCTCATCACCATTTTCTCCCGCCACTAGGGACAGACAATAAATGCTGGTCTACCCAGCATCACCAATGTCCCACAAGTGAATAAAAAAATCCCTTAATTCCCAGTTCTCTTTATCTAAATCATGAATATAGATTTTGAACTATATAGTGCCCTAATCCCTATGACTCCACCAGTTATCAACTTGCCAACCTGAAGATAATCCATTTATCCATTCCATGGATTCTGTCAGAACCAATCCTTCATCCATGTTAATATGTTACCTCTATGGCATCTAACTATACGGAGTTCCAAGTACACCACATCAACAGATTTCCCATTATCTACCCTACATGTTATTTCCTCAAAGACATCTAACAATGATGTTAACATGACTATTCTTTCACAAAACCATGGTGACTCTGCCTGATCCCAATATAACATTCTAAGTATCCTGCTCTAATCCCCTTAATGATGGATTCCTGCCATTTGTCTTTGATAGATTAAGGCTCACTGGTCCATTCTTTCCAACTTTCTACTTCCCTCCTTTCTTGAGTAAAGAAATAAACAATACATTGAATATGAATCTACAAAAATATTTCTCTGCTTTACTGAAGGAATCTCACATTGTCAAGGGGACTGTTTGTATTTCTGTCAAGCTGGGGTCATGTCTCCCATTTGAACGGTTCCATTCTGTTAAAGATCTGACTGCATTATTGAGGGAGGATCAATTAAATTTTCCATTGTCCAGTCTTGGCCACCATTCCTCCGTCAGCAACTTAGGTGGCACAGTAGCTCAGTGGTAAGCACTGCTGTCTCACAGTGCCAGGGAGCGAATACATCCTCAGACAACTGTCTGTGTGGAGTTTGCATATTCTCCCTGTGTCTGTGTAGGTTTCTTCTGGGTGCTCTGGTTTCCTCCCACAGTCCAAGATATGCGGGTTAGGTGGATTGGCCCTGCTAAATTGCCCATAGTATCCGGGGATGTGCAGGCCAGGTGGGTTCATTATGGTAAATGCAGAATTGATCAATTGCTACTTGTGGGATCTTGGTCTGTGTTCGATCACTGGAAAATTTCTCAATGTTACAAGAATATTACAAATTGACTTTGTTGTAAAGCATTTTGAGAGTGTTTTGGAATGTACCAATGACTGGGATGTATGTAAATTTTTGTCTTCAACTTTTCTCCACATCTAATTTTTAAGGCACATTAAAGATGCGTTTCAATTGGATGTAACTCAGTCTAAATAACCTTCTAACTTTCCATACCATTCTCCCAGAGAGGAAGGAGTGAAGCAATGCAAGCCAAATAAACCTTTGCTGCACAGGTATAAACAGTGAGGGAAATGGAACATAACACCTCTAAATATTACAAGAATATTTCTTTCCCCTTCTGCAGACAATGCCAGTCTCACTCCTCTCCACTCCCACCTCAATAGCTTTCTGCTGTTGATTGTATTCCTCACACTGCTTTCCTTTCTGTTTCTTCATCTGTGGGACTGAACTGAAATCATGAATAGGTACATTCTGTTTGCCATAATTTCTTACAAACACAGAAAAAAAAATCAGAAAGTTTTGCCTTCAATTAACAGTACAAAATGAAAACATTTACAAAAGTATTTTCTTTCACGCTGTATGGTATACAGTTTCCAAATGAAAATTTTTATTTCTTTCTGTAAACATCAGTTTACAATAAGAACCTTGAGCTCTCTGACTGTGAATTCTCTGCGGTCAATTCCCTTGTGTAGTCTTTTATTCAATCCATGCTAGTTTATAATCGGTAAAAGGCAAGCATTCAAAAGTATCCATCAGTGATGTTGTAACGATGATTAAGATCACCCTTATTAAGTGGGAGTCTTGGGTCTCAAACTCATTTATGACTCCTGCTTATGCATAGTGATGAGATTCAGAGCAACTAAAAAAATGCAAAGTCTGAAATTGTTTTACTAAATTGTGTGCATACATATCATTTAGGAAAGATATACCAAGGCCTTAAAAGCCCTTTTGGACAGTTCAGAAAGATCCCACAGTCCTATTTTGAAGTGCAGGGGAGTTATCCTACTGTCTGGTCAATTTTTATCCATCAAGCTGTGGGACATCTCTGCAGGAGTTCCTCAACCATCTTCAGCTGCTTCATCAATGACCTTGCCTCCATTTTAAGATCAGAAGTGGGCATGTTCGCTAATGATTGTACAATGTTAAGCATCATTTGTGACTCCTCAGATACTGAAGCAGTCCATGCCCAAATGCAACAAGATCTGGACAATATCCAGGCTTGGGCTTGGGCAAGTGACATTCATGCCACACAAATGCCAGGCTATGACCATCGCCAATAAGAGACAATCTAATCACCACCCCTTGACATTCAATGGTGTTACCATCACTGAATCCCCACTATCAACATCCTGGGAGTTATTATTGATCAGAAACTCAACTGGACTCACCACATAAATGTAGTGTCTACAACAGCAGGTCAGAGGCTAGGAATACTACAATGAGTAACTCACCTCCTGACTCTCCAAAGCCACCATCTACAAGGCACAAGTCAGGAGTGTGATGGAATACTCCCCACTTGCCTGGATTGGTGCAGCCCCAACAACACTCAAGAAGCTTATCACCATCCAGGACAAAGCAGCCCGCTTGATTGGTACTACATCCACAAGCATCCATTCCCTCCACCACTGATACTCAGTACCAGCAGTATGTACTATCTACAAGATGCGCTGCAGAAATTCACCAAAGATTCTGAGACAGCGCCTTCCAAACCCATGACCAATTCCATCTAAAAGGACAAGGGCAGCAGATACCTGGGAATACCACCAGTTTCAAGTTCCTCTCCAAGCCACTGACTCTCCTGAGCAGCGTTCCTTCACTGTTGCTGCGTTAAAATCCTGGAAGTCCCTTCCTAATGGCATTGTGGGTCAGGCCCCAGCAGTTGGACTGCAGCAGTTCTGTAAGGCAGCTCACCACCAACTTCTCAAGAGCAAATAGGGACAGGGTAATAATTGCTGTCCAGCCAGCAACAGCTACACCCCACAAATGAATTTTAAAAATCAATTTAGCAATCAATATCACAATTTCAGATTGACTAGTCATTATCCCATTGTTATTTGTGGGAGCTTGCTGCTACATCTCCAATATTACAATTGCATCTACCCGTCAAAAAATCTCTAAGTTCTAAAGAAGGGTCATGACATCCGTAACATGGACTCTGCTTTCTCTCCCCAAGGACCTGCTGAATTTCACCAGTGATTTCTGTTTTTGTTTCAGATTTACAGCATCTGCAGTTTTTTTTTCAAAAATACTTCACTGGCTGTAAAAGAGACAACCGATGGAAGGCGTTATATTCACAGGTACAGCACCTCATATTTCGCTTGAGAACCCTGCAGCCCAATGGTCTCAATGTGGACTTCACAAGCTTCAAGATCTCCCCACCCCTTACCGCATCCCAAAACCAGCCCACCTTGTCCCCGCCTCCTTGACCTGTCCATCTTTTCTCCCAACTATCCACTCCTCCCACCTCACTGACCAACCCCCACC
This sequence comes from Rhincodon typus, assembly GCF_021869965.1. NCBI lineage: Eukaryota > Metazoa > Chordata > Chondrichthyes > Orectolobiformes > Rhincodontidae > Rhincodon > Rhincodon typus. The sequence continues at coordinate 3,341,279 of NC_063358.1, forward strand.
CCCACCTCCTACCTACCAGCCTCATCCCCGCCTCCTTGGCCTGTCCGTCTTTTCTCCCACCTATCTGCTCCTCCCACCTCACTGACCAACCCCCATCTCCTCCTCCTACCTACCAGCCTCATCCCCGCTTCCTTGACCTGTCCGTCTTCCCTCGACTGACCAACCCCCACCATAACTCCCTGCCTACACTCACCTTTACTGGCTCCATCCCCGCCTCCTTGACCTGTCCATCTCCTCTCCACCTATCTGCTCTTTTATCCACCTTCCATCTGCCTCTCCCTCTCTCTCTATTTATTTCAGAATCCCCTTCCCCTCCCCCATTTCTGAAGAAGGGTCCAGACCTGAAACGTCAGCTTTCCTGCTCCTCTGATGCTGTTTGGCCTGTTGTGTTCATCCAGCTCTACACCTTGTTATCTCAGATTCTCCAGCATCTGCAGTTCCTGCTATCTCTCTCCATCTCATATTCACGCATGTTTCTTTTCATTGTGCAGTTTCTACATCTTCTTTCCATTTTAGAGGCACTGAAAGTATTTCTTGGACAGCAGGTTAAAGATCACTGGCATGCAGAACTATGATTAAATTACCTAAAATCTTTATAATCCCAAAAATCTCACAAATGATATCCTAAACCATTAATAATATGGTAGTTTTTGTGGTCCAGGATGCCTAATAATCCTGGTAGAGCCTTCTTCCTCAATGAACAGCTTCACACTCTTCTAAACTATTATTTTCGGTCATTTCAACTTCCTTAAAGCATTAAATTTGAATAATATTCAGATTGTTTTACCAATTTTATGAGCTCGACATGTTGAATCACAGGTACCTCAAGTCATTCATTATACTTTAAAATAAAAACATCCAATTAGTAGTGGACGGTAAACTCGGATATAATAGTCAACCGAGATTGTGAGCAATGACATTAAAACTATATTTTTCAGTTGTCACTGTAGAAGAATACTGATTGTCTGCACGTTCTGAAAACGGAGATGATTCTATCACCCATTTCAGCTGCGGGAATTCATTAATCCAATTCTAACACTTACAGACCAAAAAACATTTTCTCTTGGAAGCCATTAATGTTGCTTAATCTACAGCATGATGCTTGTTAGTACAGTGTATAGCTGTTAATGGGCATGCTGTTGATAGGAATTGGCTGAGAAGAATATTAAGTCTGAAACCAGTTTTGTCACCTGTACATGCTGCAGTATTTTTCTCTTAAGAGCAGCTACACAAAAGCGCCATTGTCATGAGGACCCTCTAATTAAGAGTCTCCTACTCCTTATGAATGTTAAACAGTTGCGTGGAAAAGTAATCATTTAAATTTAGGATACAGTGCCGGCTCAGACTCATTAAATACAATAAATTTTTAGTGAGGTGCTCAACCTATTAAAGGGAGAGTGGACTCTGCTTTCAGCAGTAATTTCTACTACATTACTGATAAACCCCTGAAGGTAGAGTCATGCTTTTACATAGGGGCCTCCATACTGGACATAATCATCACTGAGTGGTCAATCTTCATGTTGCAAAATTTGTTTTGAGTTTGTTTATAAGCCTAACATATCTTGGCAGAAAGAAAGCTGCAGCTTCAGAAACACAGCCAAGATTATATTCAGATTTGGATTCATTCATTTTTATAAGATCTTTGATTATCATCCACTTTTGCGGCGAGATGAATATTTGGATAATTCTGTGCATCTGAAGTCCTCAATTAACATTTCAAGACTGTCCCAATCTTCAAAGATTCGGCAGACACCACATCCTAATGCCTTACCCCCACAATCCACCCCCCCTACCCTTCTCTGATGAGCTCTCCTGCAGATCTGTGATATATTTCTGTGTAGGAGTCTCCTTAATGGTGAGTGCAGCAGCTGGAGTTACATGTTGGAGAAATCTGCTTCACTGCTGCTCTAGCTGAAAGAAAAATAGATGTTGAGGTCACCTGAGGCGACATCTGAATGATGCAAGAGTACTGCACACAATGGGATGACTGACATACATTGGAAGAATCACTGTGCAGTGCGCTAGTCTGAGAAATGTGGGATTGTCTGACATAAAGCCTAGGCTCCAGCCAGCTTTGCCTGCAGACGCAATGACTGAGTCTTTGAGCTGTAGTCCAGCTACTCACTCGTCAGTCACTGAGGGATTGATTTGAAATGTTAAAGTTTTTCTTCTATACTGCAGGGTCAGGAATAGCACGTGGTGTATCTGAATTCTTTTCAGAATCTGAGCTCAATAGCTTTACTGGAATCAATTTTCTGCTTCCATTAACCTCAGATATAGGATACAAACATAGACTTACAAACAAATAAAATAAACTGAAAAAAAGACATAGAAATTGATGAAGAACTCAGCAGGTCTAGCGGGATCTGTGAAGAGAAAACAGTTAATATTTCAAGTCCAGTGACCCTTCTTCAGAACTGGTGATCAGGTTTGGCATAAATCAGTGTTTAATATATATTTATTAATATCTCCTTTTATTACGAGTACAATATTTATATACAATCATTTCCTTATGGTAATGATGTTCGAGGACCCCAAACACACCACTAGTTTCTTTCCTCACTCTTCAATGAGATGTGAGCATCACTGACAAGACCAGCCCAACTCAATTTTTCCTTTCTTATTCAGAGTCAACCACATTGCTGTGGGTCTGGAGTCACATGTAGGCCAGATCAGGTAAGGATGGCAGTTTCCTTCCCTAAAGGACATTAGTGAACCAGATGGGTTTTTACAACAATCAGTGATAGTTGTCTGAGTATCATTACCAAGACCAGCTCTACATTGCAGACTTACCAACTGAATTGATCTTCAGGAAAAAAAAGCTTCTTCTCATTGTCCATCTTAAAAGGAAGATTTCTTATTCTGAAATGGTGTCCTGTAGTTCTAGTCTCCTGCATAGGATGGATACAGGAAGATGTTTCCTCTTGTCGTACCCCCTCAAGTTTGGATATGTGTTAGGAAGAATACTTGTATACCCCAATCAGTACAGGCCTGTGGCTGCTCAACCTTGTTTCAGAAGATAAGCCTAGATCCTGGAACGAATCAAAGGAAGAGAGGCACAGAACCATGCACCCCTGGATTGATTTGTTGCAAGCCGTGAGGGGCCATGGATCAGGCTGTAGACTTGCTCGCGGAGCTGGTGAGTTTGTTTGCAAATGTTTCGTCACCCTGCTCAGTAACATCGTCAGTGCACCTCCGGTGAAACGTTGGTGTTCTGTCCCATTTGTTACTTATATGCCTCGGTTTGCTGGGGTGGTTGGTATTACTTTCAGTTCTGTTTTTCAGTGGTTTGTATATCAGGTCTAATTCAATGTGTTTGTTGATGGAATTCCATTTGGAATGCCAGGCCTCCAGGAATTCCCTGGCATGTTTCTGTTTGGCTTGTGCTATTATAGGTGTGTTGTCTCAGTCGAACCCATATCCTTTTTTGTCTGTGTACACTGAGACCAGTGAGAATTGGTCATGTCTCTTGGTGGCTAGTTGGTGTTCGTGTATCCTTATTGTCAGTTTTCTTCCCGTTTGGCCAATGTAATGTTTCATTGGATTGATTCTGTTCCCTGCAGGAGTGAGGAGAAAACATGCCTACAGAAATGAGCAGCTTGGCTTGGATGTTGCAGGGGATGTCTGTCACAGTAGTGGGGGTGGGGAGCAGTGTACATTTCTGGGTACGGTGCCTCAAAGAGATCAAAGACTTCCTCAGGGGACAGGAGTCCATTGGCCCATTCAACAACATCTGGATGTCGATCTTACCACAGCTCTCGCTCACTCTGCCTTTCCAGTCCTTCTTTTGCACCTTTACACCTCAGACCAGCATAGTTTATGAATGTACCATTTCTCTGTATCTACCTACCTGTTCATCTGACCATCATCACTAGCATTCACCCTCATGCTAATGAAATGTCACACTCAACCTTCACATTGACTTTTATCTCCTTCTATACTCTCTGAACACTCTATTTTTCACAAATAGAGGTCTCTTTTCCCCCTGTGTGCAAAGGAAGAGTTCACAGAACAGCAGTTCTTTCCAATTTGACACTGCAGAGGAGGTGGTGCTGCAGATTAACAGAGTCATAGTACACATGGCCATTAGTGATGGAGAACTGGGGATCCCCCAATAACCTGTGACAGAATAAATATATCATGCAGTCATATGGTCTGTGAAATATTTGTTATTGATCCTAATTCTTAGAAATACAGAAGAAGTCATATTCCAAGCCATAAACCTGGCTTGATAGACCATAAGTTTTGTTTTTACAATTTGGTTACTGTGGTAGTCAGTCACAGAATGTTTTCACCTGACTTAGGAGGGAAATGATTTAGAAGGCATTTAGAATGTTTGCATTCATTACTCAGACCTTTGAAATTGGGAGTTGGGAAATTCTATTGAGGTTGTACAGGACGTTGGTGAGGCCTCTTCTGGAGGATTGAGTCCGGTTCTGGTTGCCTTGTTATTGGAACGATATTATTAAGCTGGAGAAGCTTCAGAAAAGATTTATCAGGATGTTGCTGAGATTAGAAGGTTTGAGTTACAGGGAGAGGCTGGATAGGCTGGGAGCATAAGAGGTCAAGGAGTGACCTTATAGACGTTTTTAAAATCATGAGGGAACTAGATAAGCTGAATGGCAGGTGTCTTTTCCCTAGGGTGGAGGATTTCAAGACTAAAGGGCATATTTTTAAGGTGAGAGGAGAAAGATTTAAAAGGGACATGAGGGGCAACGATTTTACACAGAGAGTGGTTCATGTGTGGAATGAACTTCCAGAGGAAGTGATGGATGCGGGTACAGCTGTAAAGTTTAAAAGAAATTTGGATAAGTACATGAATTAGAAATGTTTGGTGGGAATTGGCCAAGCGCAGGCAGGTGGGATTGGTTTAGGTTGGGATTGGTTTAGTTTGGGATTATGGTCGGCATGGACTGATTGGACAGAAGGGAGTGTTTCCATACCGTCTGATGCTATGACACTTTGACTCTATGACTTGTCAATGTACTTTAGCAAAGAACATAAGTTTATTACACAAACGAGAAAGAAAATCAAAGTTATTGGAAAGATCTTATCATGAAACCACTTAGGCTAAGTCATTGATTTTCATACTGAGCTCTTAGAAATAGACACAAAGTTTTGATGCTTTTAAGCTACCAAACTGCTGATATGGTATTTTGTTCTGAGCTGCCACCTGCTGCTGGGCCTGGGCCTTTCCTTCTGCAGGTCATAAAAGCTCAAGCCAAGAATAATCAATATTATCTCACCAGATAGCTTAAGTCACATGATTTCTTAGAAAGGCTTACTGTTCAAAATGACTTTCTCACCATTTCCTTAAAAAAATCACTCATTTACAACACAAGAAACCAAAAACCCATTTTGTTTTACTTTAGAATCAAAGTTGCCAAACAATAGCAATAATATTATAAACCTTCATCACCAATCACATAGTCACATCGTCTACAAAATATCACACAGTTATGTGATTTATGAAATATTACATTGCATCATTCATAAAATATCACAGCTATGTGGTCCATTCAATATCAGATTCACATGGTCTGTGAAATTTCACAGTCACATGGTATGATGCACTCACTCATTGTGACCAATTGATTGTCAAGCAAGAAATGAAAAATAACATGTGAACAATAATGACTTTGTACCCTCTTACCCTGTCAGTTCTGATTCCTGTCTTTCCTCTCTCGCACACCCTTCAAGTATCTTCATGAAGTGATGCAGGAGGAACTTATTGTATCTCCAGTTACTGTCAGCACCAGCCTATGATGTGCGTAGTTCACTGCCACTCACCCTCCTTTCTCTACACAGAGTCTAGGGTCTACCTAATGATCAGTGGTAGAAGATAGGCTACTCGTGAGGAAGCACTTGTCTCATTTAACAAGGTAGCTTGTTCTGTGATAGCAATAGATACCATTTTTATCGCTAGTCAGGCATTAATTATGGAGGACTCTCAGGAGTTGTATCCCTTCAGGGGCTCGTGTGGAACCCAACTGTTTCCACCCAAATGTTGTGAGATATCATCAGATTGGGTGGAGCTCAATGTAACATGCACATTAACTCCTTCAGAAACATTACCTTTGGATTACTCTGAGGATGAACAATCACGGTCTTGTGAAACTCATCCATTGGCTCAGATAGGCACACTTCACTGGGACTGGTAGGTCGTTACACTGTCACTTAGTGTTGCAGACATGAAAAGTAAGCAGCAGGAGATGGTGGAGAAAGATACAGCAGTGGAGAGATCCCGTGAGAGTGTTCAAGAAGCCTTCAATCTCTATTCAGCATGACGTAGCCACTCATCTTGATAGGCTGTTGATAAAGAGGGTGTATCTGGGCAGCAATAGAGAATGTGTGAGATTCTGACAGCATTTTCAGAGGTAGCCTTGGTGAGATGCTTTAAGAACTTGACTCTAGCATGGGGACCCCAGTTATCTCCGGCCTTCTCACTGATGTCCATACTATTGGTTAGATTGGCCAACTGCTGCATGGCCTCCTTCTATGCTGCAATGACCCCATGACCTTCATGCGATATCAGACATGGCAGCTGTTTGAGTGCCTGTTGGTCTTGACCAATGGCCTGCATACTCAGCCAGCTCTGGAAATAGGATTGAGGAAAACCTCAACTTTTCATTAGAGAGAAAAAGGTTAAGAGGTGACTTAATAGAGACATACAAGATGATCAGAGGATTAGATAGGGTGGACAGTGGGAGCCTTTTTCCTCGGATGGTGATGGCGAGCACGAGGGGACATAGCTTTAAATTGAGGGGTGATAGATATAGGACAGATGTCAGAGGTAGGTTCTTTACTCAGAGAGTATTAAGGGCGTGAAATGCCCTGCCTGCAACAGTAGTAGACTCGCCAACTTTAAGGGCATTTAAATGATCATTGGATAAACATAGGGATGATAATGGAATAGTTTAGGTTAGATGGGCTTCAGATTGGTTTCACAGGTCGGTGCAACATCGAGGGCCGAAGGGCCTGTACTGCGCTGTAATGTTCTATGTTCTATGTTGTCACTCAGCACCTCTGCAAAATGTTCAGCAACCCTTGGCCAGCAGGGATGTGCAGACAGGTATGAAAGAGAAAATGAAGAAAAGGTGCTGGGGAGTGGTGAATCTGTTCTTCCACCTCTTGTCAATTGAATGGCTTGAAGAAGGATTACGCAGTTTTAGTTAGAAGCAATTTTAGTTAAAAATTAAATGTGGACAGAACTGAAGAATCATATATGTATGAAAACAGGATAAGGATGAAGACAACAAGGTGCAGATATGAAGGGTCTAGGCCCGAAACATCAGCCTTTCTGTTCCTATGATGTTGCTTGGCCTGCTGTGTTCATCCAGCTCTGCACCTTGTTGTCTCGGATTCTCCAGCAGTTGCAGTTCCTACTATCTCGAAGGATGAAGACAACCAGGCCACAAAATCAACAAAAATAAGAAGGCCTTTGGTAAAAACAGCGAATATCAACAATACCTGATGGATGTACTGTGGGAAAGAAATAAAAACTGGTTGACACAAGGCTGTAAATTGATTAGATTAGAAATTGATTACTTGACTTAAGGTGTAAAGGAGATTAGAACTGGTGTTTTTTTTTTCCTCAGAGTTTAGCCTTATTCAGGCAGTTAAGGCTGACATTCTTTGTGTTCACTCAAGTAAATGATCACATCTTGGACCCAAATGTCCTGCTGGTTTGTCAAGTTGAATCACAAGAGTTTCTGGTGTAATCAGCAGGATGTCATGCGCCATTCTCTGGACTGGCACCACATTCAGGTGAGTTCACCCATGGAAAGAGCAGAGAGCTGTTCTGGATTAATGTGGGCAAGATCCAAATATCCTGAAGGAGGTGCCGGGTGAGGAGGCAGAACACTTGCAGACAGGTCAGCCAAAGCTGCCCAGGTACGGAACCAAAGCCACTCAGAGTGGGCAAATGGCTGAAGAAAAGATAAAAGATGTTTTCAGGAGAGAAGTCAGCAGGCAAAGTTTAAAATACAGTTTATTTAGGAAAAGATCATGTAAGGTAATGTGCCTTTTGGAGTGCAAATGAGTCACAAAGCATGTTTATGTTTTCTTTGATAATGAGATAACAAGGTGTAGAGCTGGATGAACACAGCAGGCCAAACAGCATCAGAGGAGCAGAAAGGCTGACGTTTCGAGCCTAGACCCTTCTTCAGAAATGGGGGAGGGGAAGGGGGTTCTGAAATAAATAGGGAAAGAGGGGGAGGCGGATAGAAGATGGATAGAGGAGAAGATAGGTGGAGAGGAAACAGACAGGTCGAAGAGGCGGGGATGGAGCCAGTAAAGGTGAGTGTAGGTGGGGAGGTGTGGAGGGGATAGGTCAGTCCAGGGAGAACGGACAGGTCAAGGGGGCGGGATGAGGTTAGTAGGTAGGAGATGGGGGTGGGGCTCGAGGTGGGAGGAGGGGACAGGTGGGAGGAAGGACAGGTTAGGAAGGCGGGGACAAGTTGGGCTGGTTTTGGGATGCGGTAGGGGGAGGGGAGATTTTGAAGCTTGTGAAGTCCACATTGATACCATTAGGCTGCAGGGTTCCCAAGCGGAATATGAGTTGCTGTTCCTGCAACCTTTGGGTGGCATCGTTGTGGAACTGCAGGAGGCCCAGGATGGACACGTCGTCTGAGGAATGGGAGGGGGAGTTGAAATGGTTCGCGACTGGGAGGTGCAGTTGTTTAGTGTGAACCCAGCGTAGGTGTTCTGCAAAGCGGTCCCCAAGCCTCCGCTTGGTTTTCCTGATGTAGAGGCGGCCACAACAGGAACAGCGGATGCAGTATACCACATTAGCAGATGTGCAGGTGAACATCTGCTTGATGTGGAAAGTCTTCTTGGGGCCTGGGATGGGGGTGAGGGAGGAGGTATGGGGGCAGGTGTAGCACTTCCTGCGGTTGCAGGGAAAAGTGCCCAGTGAGGTGGGGCTGGAGGGGAGTGTGGAGTGGACAAGGGAGTCACGGAGAGAGTGGTCCCTCCTGAAAGCAGATAAGGGTGGGGAGGGAAAAATGTCTTTGTTGGTGGGGTCGGATTGCAGATGGCGGAAGTGTCGGAGGATGATGCGTTGGATCCGGAGGTTGGTGGGGTGGTATGTGAGGACGAGGGGGATTCTGTTTTGGTTGTTATTGCGGGGACGGGTGTGAGGGATGAGTTGCGGGAAATGCGGGAGACACGGTCGAAGGCGTTCTTGACCACTGAGGGGGGGGACGTTGCAGTCCTTGAAAAACAAGGACATCTGAGATGTACGGGAGTGGAATTCCTCATCCTGGGAGCAGATGTGGCGGAGGCGAAGGAATTGGGAATAGGGGATAGCATTTTTGCAGGAAGGTGGGTGGGAGGAGGTGTATTCTAGGTAGCTGTGGGAGTTGGTGGGCTTGAAATGGATATCGGTTTCTAGGTGATTGCCGGAGATGGAGACAGAGAGGTCCAGGAAGGAGACAGAGGTATTAGACATGATCCAGGTGAAGCTAAGGTTGGGGTGGAAGGTGTGGGTGAAGTGGATGAACTGTTCAAGCTCCTCATGGGAGCAAGAGGCGGCGCCGATACAGTCATCAATGTAACGGAGTAAGAGGTTGGGTTTAGGGCCAGTGTAGGTACGGAAGAGGGATTGTTCCACGTAACCTACAATGAGGCAGGCATAGCTTGGGCCCATGCGGGTACCCATGGTCACCCTCTTTGTCTGTAGGAAGTGGGAGGAATTGAAAGAGAAGTTGTTGAGGGTGAGGACGAGTTCGGCTAAGCGGTTGAGGGTGTCAGTGGAGGGAGATGGTCAGGCCTGCGGGACAGGAAGAAGCGGAGGGCCTTCAGGCCATCTGTATGGGGAATACAGGTGTATAGGGACTGGACGTCCATGGTAAAGATGAGGTGTTGGGGACCGGGGAATTGGAAGTTCTGGAGGAGGTAGAGGGCGTGGGTGGTGTCACGGACGTAGGTAGGGAGTTCCTGGACCAAGGGGGAGAAAATGGAGTCCAGATAGTTGGAGATAAGTTCAGTGGGGCAGGAGCAGGCGGAGACAATGGGTCGACCAGGGCATTCAGGTTTGTGGAGGCAACCAGCAAAGAACATGAAGTCCTGGTCAAGGACAAGAGATGCAAAAATACCGAATGAACTCACCAACAAACAATCACACATACACAGACATAGTTTCTATGGGAACAAGTTTAAAAAAGAAAATTTAAAATTAAAGGAAACCTGTTAGACCAACAGCACTTTCTTGATTAAAACATTTTACATCTCAATTATTTCAAGGAATTTAGCAAGTTACTTTTGGAAAACTGAAAGACCGAATTGCAAATAATGAACAGACAAGAGACATTAGTGGCTGGAATCAATTAGAAAGGAATTTTTTATTCTAAAAATATTGTAAGAATATTTTATTGGACAATAAAAATTCTCCCAGTCTCATCAATGTTATAAAGTGGAGGTTGATCCCCTCTGGGTACTAAAACTGAAATACCCAAAGAGGAGGACCTCGCCGTATAATCTGTAAAAGGAGTGTGACAAATGGTGTAACAAGGTGCAGAGCTGGATAAACACAGCAGGCCAAGCAGCATGAGAGGAGCAGAAAGGCTGACGTTTCGGGCCTCGACCCTTCATCAGAAATGGGGGAGGGGAAGGGGGTTCTGAAATAAATAGGGAGAGAGGGGGAGGCGGATAGAAGATGGATAGAGGAGAAGATAGGTGGAGAGGAGACAGACAGGTCAAAGAGGCGGGGTTGGAGCCAGTAAAGCTGAGTGTAGGTGGGGAGTTAGGGAGGGGATAGGTCAGTCCAGGGAGGACGGACAGGTCAAGGGGGCGGGATGAGGTTAGTAGGTAGGAGGTGGAGGTGCGGCTTGAGGTGGGAGGAGGGGATAGGTGGGAGGAAGAACAGGTTAGGGAGGCAGGGATGAGCTGGACTGGTTTTGGGATGCAGTAGGGGGAGGGGAGATTTTGAAGCTTATGAAGTCCACATTGATACCATTAGGCTGCAGGGTTCCCAAGCGGAATATGAGTTGCTGTTCCTGCAACCTTCGGGTGGCATCGTTGTGGCACTGCAGGAGGCCCAGGATGGACATGTCGTCTGAGGAATGGGAGGGGGAGTTGAAATGGTTCGC
>NC_063358.1:3377368-3404549 GCF_021869965.1 Rhincodon typus
CTGCCCCCTCACCGCCCACTGCCCTCTCACCGCCCACTGCCCCCTCACCGGCCACTGCCCCCTCACTGACCCCGCTCTCACCGCTCACTGCCCCCTCACTGGCCACTGCCCCCTCACCAGCCACTGCCCCCTCACCAGCCCCGCTCTCACTGCCACAAAGAGGAGAGAGCTGAAGAAGAACAAAGGAAGGAAAGGAAAAGGAACTGGTGAGCAGACTGGAGCCCCGAACAGAGCACTTTTTGCTGTACTTATGTATTCCTAAACTTAGTGCATGTCACAAAATAAATTTAAACTTAAATGTAAATCATTTTATAATATATTGGTTCAATGAAATGTTGTTACACTTATACAATAAACCCAAAGGGGAATAAATAGAGGCTTAAAATGGTCAAATTTAAAACTTACTTGTTTCCTATTTCGTTGAAATTACTGAAAACAAAATGTTACAGGATATGACCTTTTGGACCTATGGCATCTGTATTGAAAAACCAGATGATGGCTAATTTAAAGCCATTATTGGTTCCAGAGATTTTCAACCTTTCAATCTTGAATCTCTTCAGAATACGAAAGGAGAAAACAAGGAGAAAATGAGGAAGAGGATGATTTGAAAAACATGTTTCGTGGGTAATATTTGGAACTTCAGGTGGTAAATGACGCACTTCCCTGGTTTGAGTTTAAAGATTCTGGACTAAGTAAAGGACAAGGGAATATGCTTGACACAGTTCCCTATAGCTAATGGAACTGTTTGTTGCTGATGCTTTCATATCAATCCTGGTGGTGAACTTTGACAGGAATGTGCATTCAGCTCCTCTTCATTCTCAACTTGGTTGTGTTCTTTTGTTTTAGAGTGAATGCTGTGGAACCAGACTTATGGAGCCACTTTATACAGGTACAAATGTGCAGAATGCCCACATTGCTTTACTTGACAGCCTTGAGTGCCATGTCCTGTCAAGCTTCCTGAAATAATCACAGTCTGGCATTTCTTCTCCAGCATCATGTGTGTGTTCAATTACATTGTCTTTCTGTTGTTCAGTCAATCTAGATTCCTTGTGGTCTCAATATTTGATGGGGCAGGGGAGTGTAATTTTAACATTGAAGATCAGATGGGAGGGCAGTGATTTTGTTGGGGGAGCGGTGTTGAAAATGTAACAAAGAGAATCCTGAGACACACCTACGTCTGGTTTTAGTAGATTTGCATTGAGGGCCGAGTTATAAACCTGCTCTCAACAGTGCATTGGCCATTACAATATTTTAGTGTGTCTGTGCGCTTAAGCTTGATTCTTGGTGAAAACTCAAAGGCCAGATTTCACAGGACTCATGATACCCAACGGTGAGAGGGAGCAGCAAATTTCCAATGGATCAGATCAAGAGGAGAGGGTCTGAAGCACACTACTCAACACCACCCTAGGATCAGAAACCAGGGACATGCAGCTTAATAAGACGATGCCATCAAAGAGAGATTCTGCTCACCTGGGAGGAAAAACAAAACAGGAGGTGATCAACAGTAGATCGCCACCAAAAAAATCCAACAGGAGAAACTACCTTATCCAGTGATCAGTGAGAATGTGGAACCTATCACCACAAGGGGGCAGTTGAGGCAAATGATAGCGATGTATTTAAGTGAAGGATCTTTGGGCAGATGACAGACAATCACTGACCCCTAGCCTCCATCTGGGCCAGTCCATTGCTAATTACGTGCAGCATGTAATACATTAACAATTTTTTCAGCACAATCAGTGCATTCTCCATTCTCACCTCTTCGCATTCTTCTTCAGCTAACTCCATCAGAAACATCCTCCACTCCCTTCCCCTTCATTTGATCATCTGTCCTCCTTTTAATACAGCTTTACCATTCACTTTACCTACCCCCTGTAGTAATGAGGTTCACATTCTCACTGCTCGCTGAGCAAAAAGCTTTCTCTTCAAGTCCCTGCTGGGTTTCTTGCTGATGACCTTAAGTTGATGACCGTTTGCTTTGCCCTCCCTCACAGGTGAGCAAAATGCCTTTGTTAATGTCACTGTCTTGTTAAGCTACAAGCCACTGGTTTCAGATCCGTACACACTATTGTGCAGCTCAGTTCATTCCTCAAATTCATTTGGCAAATACATTTTGTCCTTTTTTCTGACATTTCAAATATATTAAAATTAAACCAGATTTGTAAACAGTGAGAAATTCACATAGCCAGATAATAGAAACTTACGATTGAACGACAAAACCTTGGGTAATTAGTGTTCTGAAAAGAAAGAAAATTATATTTATTTAACACTCTGGCTTACATGAAATCCAGTTTTTATGAAGATTGCCTAGACATGTGGACCAAAAGCACCATAATTAGTGGGATCACATGACATAAGAGACAAGTTCTTAAATGTTCAGTGGAATTATCTTCCTGTTCATGAATTGTTATATACAGTCAGCACAAATACAAAGGCATTTCTCCCCCAGTGAATGCATTTCATATCACAATAATTTCAACAAGGATTCAGTCATCACTTACATTTTTACTCAGCGGCGGTTCTTTAACATTAAGTTTAAAGAAGTCTCATACATTAATCCATGACTCAAATTTCAAAAAGATGTGAAACTGTTGAATTTCTTTGCTTTATTTTCTTGAGATAACCCTTACTTTCTTTAGTCTGGAAAACAAATGCACTGTTTTTTTGTAAGTGCGTCAATGAGCCAAACTAGATATGAACTAGATCTTGTACAAAAATGTACGCATTCATCATGGATTGTGCGTGGGTGCATAGCAACATATGGTTTCAATGTATTCACAACAGTTAATCTACTACAGCACATATTATTTTGAAATGGTAATGAATTACCCATGTGGATAAATGCATCCATTTACTGATATTGTACCCAGCAAGCAGGTACAACAGATAGGCACAAATCACCACTATCCCCACTTGCAGCAAGAACTGCACATTGAACTCCTATTCACATTGAGAAAGAACAACATCAAGGAGGAAAGAGCTACAGTTACAGAGACATAATCATACAGCCGTACAGCACAGAAACAGGCCCTTCAGTCCAACTCGTCCATGCTGACCAGATATCCTAAATTAATCCAGTTCCATTTGCCAGCATTTGGCCCATATCCCTCTAAACCCTTCCTATTCATGTACCCATCCAGATGTCTTTTAAATGTTGTATTTGTACCAGCCTCCACCACTTCCTCTGGCAGCTCATTTCCATACATGCACCACCCACTGCACGAGAAAGCTGCCCCTCAGGTCTCTTATATATCTTTCCTGTTTCACCTTAAACCTATGCCCTCTAGTTTTGGACTCCCCCACCCCAGGGAAAAGACCTTGACTATTGTGGGAATTGTTCAAAGGTCCATGAAAATGTGAAAAATGGACCCTGCTTCAAGTTGGTTCCATCTTTCCATGATACAGCGGACCCTTTGCCTAACTTCTTTTTCTTGCTCTCTCACATGTCCCTTCATTCCTTGAGCAGCCAAAAGTCTATCTATCTCGGCCTTGAACATAAATATCCACCAGGCTGCCTCACCTGATCACACAAGGAAGCTGAGTATGGCCCCTGCATTGCTAACTAAATGGTGGGACACTTGTTGCCTGAGTTAAAACCAAGTGTTAACCATGCATGCACTATACAGGAGGAAGTGGCGTGACGATAATGTCACTGCATAGTAACCCATTGGCTCCACAGGTATATGTTCAAATCCTCCTTGGAATTTAAATTCAATTAATAAATCTAAGACATAAAGCTAGTTTCAGTCATGGTGCCATTAAACTACCATCCATCGATTGATGTAAAAATCCATCTGGTTCACTCATGCCCTTGAAGGAAGGAAACCTAGCATCCTTTCCTGGTCTGACCTATAATGTAACTCCAGATCTACAGCAATGGGCTGACCCTTAACTGCCTCTGGAATAGCCACACAGCTCAGGGGCACTTGGGGATGGGCAACAAATGCTAGCTTTATGAGGGTGCCCATATGCCATAAATAAAGTACTCTCTGCACTCGTAGGACCCCCTCCCCACCTTACAGCACAAGTAGACACTTCAAAATCTTCCCTTCATTAACTTCACTAATGTTAGGTTTGACTTGGAACAAATTTACCCACCAGACTGATTGTGGAATCATTCACAAGTTGGCAACTAGTGATCTTAATGTGGTTTCAACAAACAAAAACAGGCTGTTTTTCCCTTGCTATCTTCTAATGTTCATTATTCTATTTTTGATTTGCCTCACAGTTTTAAACAAGTTCATGACCAATTAAAACCAAACGAACTGCGGATACTGTAAATCAGGAACAAAAACAGAAGTTGTTGGAAAAGCTCAGCAGGTCTGGCAGCATCTGTGAAGAAAAAAATCAGAGTTAACGTTTCGGATCTGGTGATCCTTCCTCAGAACATTCTTCTCTGTTCTGAGGTTGGATCACCGGGCCCAAAACGTTAACTCCGATTTCTCTTCACAGATGCTGCCAGACCTGCTGAGCTTTTCCAGCAATTTCTGTTTTTGTTTGTGACCAATTAGTCTGCATACATGTGCCATGTATGCAGCATAACATTTTACTTGTTGAGTCACACATTTGGAAATAGAACCCTCGGTCCAACCAGTCCATGTCTGACATAATCCCAAACTAACCTAGTCCCACCTACCTGCTCCTGGCCCATTTTCCTCCGAACATTTCCTATTCGTGTAAAGAGACAGCAAAAACTGCTGAAGCTGGAGTCAGAGATAACAACAGTGTGGAGCTGGAGGAACCCAGCAGGCCAGGCAGCTTTAGAGGAACAGGAAAACTGATGTTTTGGGCCAGGATCCTTCTTCACAAATGACCGAAACATCAGCTTTCCTGCTCCTCTGTTGCTGCCTGGCCTGCTGTGTTCCTCCAGCTCCATTCGATGTTGTCTCCTATTCATGTAAAACCTCCTCTCTGGTTTTCATGGAAACAAGAATGCTGGCCCAAAACCACCTGCATTTTTGCAATTTTCCTCAATGCAGTATTGTCTGATTGTGAATTATGCCCCTGTTCTCCAACAACTCTCATTCAGTTTTCAAGCAACCTCTTTTCTAACTCTCATTTTACAAATGTCAATAACTGAAAGAAGTATTAGAGAGTCACTAACGGTAGATAGTTTTTAGCACTTTGTGATATGGTATGACAGGTGACAAATTGTTCTAAGAACTGGCACTTATATTTGAAGCTGTTGGTATATTTTATTTGAGAGCCATACGTTTTAACTGTCATTTAAACAAATTCAGAGTCATTTCAGCAATTCTGCATATTTATTAGACAAAACCTCTGAAGATATGCTCAAACAAATATTTGTCACTCCCGAGTTTACATAATTCATTACATACTTTCTAGTTTTAGTTGCCAGTCAAGATACCTGCCTTTTGGAGACTGCATGCTGTGAGACCGATTTTAAAACTCAAATATCATGTTAATTCATCAAAAATACTGATCAATGAAATGATGAATCAAGTGGAATAAAACAGTCAACGGATAATTTTGAATGTTCTCTGATGAGAATAGTTTTCAACCAAACATTTAAAAATAATTTACAAAGTTAATGAAACATTCCATGTGTGTTATTTTTGATATTAAACTGTGGGAATTATAATTGTTTGTGCAGATGAAAAGCACAGATATTGATGCATATACAAGGAGAATTTATTTAGCAAGTGCATGGTTTAGAAGTATTGGGCATTGCTGAGGATGAATATCTTGATTATGAATATTTTAAAAAGTCTAATAGTACACAGGAGTTTTAAAAATGACAGAAGAAGAATTAGAAAATCAAATTGATATGGAAATAAAGAAATTTAATATAAATGAAGCTGTTGGAGAATCAAGTCCTATAAACTGTTAATGGCAAAAGCTGTGTGGAAGAATGACGAGGTATTATAATGTTGCAATACAATATATTTTATAAAGAAAATAAACAGTAAAAATGGGACCTAGTGAGTTGTAAAAAAGTTGAACCTTCCAAATTCTTTTTATTCATCCTGCCAGGGACCAGCAAGATTTTGCATCATAACCACGTATAATTTGGTATTTCTACACTCTCTGTTGATACTCCTCTTCAATGAAGAATTGAACCTATAAAATGTGCATAAATCTCAAAATGATTTCACCGGCAGTAGCATAAAGAATTAAAGCCACAGAACAGTTAAGATTTTCTCATTGGCTATCAGTGTAAAACCTAAGTTGTTTATAACTATCAATACAATTGCAACATTAATTTATAATTTCAAATACACTGTAGATGTCTTTATTAATTTATGGGGTGGTTTTGCTATGCTTTGGAAAATATTAGAGACAACAATAACAACCATTACAGTTTTCATTAATTTTCAGGTGATTTCATGCTGGAGAACAATGCTTATGCTTTGCCATTTGTGATCAGTCAGTGAAGCAAGGGCTATGGGGAATAGGAAGGAAAGTGGACATGAAGAATGTTGGATCAGCCATGATCCTATTGAATGGCAGAGCAGGTACAGGGAAGTGGTGGCCTACTGGACTATTAATCCAGAGACTCAGATAACATTCTGAGGACCTGGGCTTGAATTCTGCTACATTAGATGGTGGAATTTGAATTCAATAAAATATCTGGAATTAAGAATCTAATGATGACTGTGAATCCATTGTCGATTGTCAGTAAAAACCCATCTGGTTCACTAATGCCCTTTAGGGAAGGAAACTGCCATCCTTACCTGGTCTGGTCCTATGTGTGACTGCTGACCCACAGTGATGTGGTTTACTCTCAACTGCCCTTTGGGCAATTAGAGATGGGCAATAAATGCTGCCTCGCCAGTGACACCCTCATCCCATTAATGATGAAAGGAAAAAGGGCTGAATTACCTACTCCTATTTTTACTTCTTACAGTCTTATTTAGTTTTGAGATGAGCAAAAATTGATTTCTTGATTTCACTGTGGATTGCTTTGCCACAGAAAGTGATTGAGACCAAAACACCAAATGTCTTCAAAGAGGAGGATAGATATAGTTCTTTGGATTAAAGTGATCAAAAGGTATAGGGAGAAAGAAGAAACGGGGCCTGAGTTGCTGGTCTTTGTAGGGTATCTAAACCTCTTCCCAGCCTCTCAGCTGCCCCTTTATGGCTTTCTCCAGTCTTTCCAATCTTTCTCTTTTCTATTTGAGGGAGGTAACATCATCATCCCTGATAAAATAACTGCACAGAGGCTGGTATCCTGTCACCAAGTCACCCTTTATTTACATGTGCACAGTACATGGGCCGTGACCAGCCACGTCAGAGTCAGTGCCTACATTGACGGGACTCTGAATCTCCTGTTTATATCTGTCAGTCAGGACTCCCTGATTGGCCCAGGTTAACAACCGCAACCAAGGATCTCATATTCAATGAGATCCACCTGGCCATGATTCCAATCACTACACCTGATAAAATATCTGTTCCTGTCATTGGTAAGTCTGGGACTGTACTCACTGTCACCAGGGCTGTGTAATCAGTTCACTTTCTAAGTAAGCTTTGACCATTGGGATCGTCATATTCTTTCATCAGAATACTGGGATTTAACTTTCTCATAGAAGCAAAATCTTACATTTTTCCCATTAATAATGTCTGTGAGCATCTGATGTCTCAGATAGTGCTAATTTCTCTGCATGACTGCTTTAGAGATTCCTTGATAATTGTTCCTTTGTACACAAACTCCTGATGACTATTCTGGTTAATAGTCATGTCTGAATAGACATTGACCACCTTTAATGCTACAGACTTGCCATCTGAGTTTCTGTGGGATGCCAGAAGCAACAATTTCCCTTCGCATGCCCTGGCTTCCCAAATCCTGATCAGTTCTTTTAGTGATAACACAGTGTGGAGCTGGAGGAACACAGCAGGCCAGACAGCATCAGAGGAGTAGGAAAGTTGATGTTTTGGGTCAGGATCCTTCTTCAGAAATGGGCCATTTCTGAAGAAGGGTCCCGACCCGAAACGTCAGCTTTCCTTCTCATCTGATGCTGCCTGGCCTGTTGTGTTCCTCCAGCTCTACACTGTATTATCACTGACTCCAGCATTGGCAGTTCTTACTATCTCTCAGTCCTTTTAGTGGTTGGGCACTGTTCTGCTTTGTCTTTCTGGCCTTTGTTTTCTCTCTGGCTTGTTTCAGGGGTATTTACCTCACTCTTATTTCTCTCTAGTTGATGAAGGTTTCCAGACATCAGCTTACTTATGTTTATGAGTCTGTTTGTTAACTCATAGCTGTCAGACTGTCTGCCTGTCTGGGTCTTGTTCCCTCCCTGCCCCTCGACATGCATCCAGCTTAGAAAACATATTGTGTTCTTAACTTCTTGAGGAGAATGACCTCTCAAATGTTTTTTGTAGGTGGCCTGAATTTATTTATTTATAATCATACATGTGTTGTGGGCATCTCTAGCTCAGCCAGAATTTATTGCCCATCCCTATTGCCCAGAGGGCAGCTAAGAATCAACGATCTTGCTGTGGGACTGGTGTCACACGTAGACCAGACCAGGTAAGGACAGCAGATTTCCTTCATTAAATGACATTAGTAAAACAGATGGGTTTTTACAACAATTAATAGTGGTCACCATTAAGCTAGCTTTCTATTTCAGAATTTTTTTGAATTCAAATTTCACCATTTTCCATGATGGGATTTGAACTCATGTACCTTGAACGTTAGTCTGGGGGTTCTGGACTGTTAGTCCAGTGATATTATCATGACATCACTGGTCAAAAGTGAGCCACTTAATCAGATCACATTCTGGGTATGTCTGATCAGGCCATTTCCTGAGGGTGTGTGTGCTTTTGCTGTCTCTTAGTCAGTTAGACTCTTGTAGAGATTAAACTATGTGAACTCTCTCTATTCATCTGCTCTGCAACAGTCCAGTGTTGGACAAATGACTTTAACTGCTGTGCTAACTGCTTGAAAGTGATGAAAAATTGTTACATTTTCATCATGAAACATAGGGGTTCAATGAGTGAAACTGCATACTTCAGCGTTTCAGTCTAAGTTAGGTGCCATTTGTTCACCATAGCTTCCTTCTCAGCTTGATCTGTTTCAGTTTAATCACCTTTTCATCTTCTCTTTCGTGTCTCTCTTTCTCCTTTTCCCTTTCTGGAATTTCTCTATCTTCTTTCTTCTTTCCTTGCCTACCCGTTCTCCTTTTCTCTCCCCCTTTTTCTGCCTCCTCTTTTTTTCTCCTTCTTTCTGCTCTCTTCTCCTGATACTTGCTCCTGGAATTTTATTTCTTTTTTTCCTGTTGGAATTCCAATTCTAATCTTAGACGTCCTGATACTATTCTATATTTTGCCACTCAATTTTTAATTTTTTTTCCAGGTTATTTTTCAGGCAGAACTGCACCTCAAAGTGCCCAGTTACCCTTTGTAAATTTTTCAAGGACCTTTTCTGTAACTGCTTTCATTTTTCATGAGGTACCTCATTCTTTTCTACAATGACATTAACAGGAAACATGGATATCATAGTGCTTCAATATTACATAAAACCTTTGGGTGACTTTCTAAAACAGTTTTTGGAGGAGCAATTAGTTTCAGCAATTATAATTATTCTTTTACTGTCTTGGTATGTACTCTTTGAGACCCCAGTTTTATTATGGCCCATGAGGAGGGGTGAATCAGCTACCCTCTTTTAAATATTCTTAATCGTTTGCAACAATGACTTCTAAATCCTTTCAGCTGCTATGTCATACTTCATTTAAAACGTGGTTCACTCATTCAGGGAAGGCGATGGTCTCGTGGTATTCTAGTTGGACTGCTAATCTGGAGATCGAGGTAACATTCTGGGGACCCAGGTCTGAATCCTGCCATGGCAGATGGCGGAATATGAATTCAATAAAGAATCTGGAATTACGGTCTGATGATAACGATGAATCCATTGTTGATTGTTGAAAAACCCATCTGGTTCACTAATGTCCTTTAGGGAAGGAGATTGCCATCCTTACCTGGTCTGGCCTACATGTGACTCCAGACCCACAGCAATGTGGTTGACCCTTAACTGCCCCCTGGGTAATTAGGGATGGGGTAATAAATGCTGCCCGGCCTGCAACGCCCACGTGCTCTGAATGAATTTTTAAAAATGAAGGAGCCAGTTGCAAGATTTTCTTGAATAAAAGAACGAGGAATTCTACAAGTTGTTGAGTCTGAGAAAAATAATTAAAAGGGGCATCAGGACAGACACAATATTTAGAGACAAAGTTTAAAAAGGAGAGAGCGTCTAATATAGAAAGGAAGATCAATAGTGTGCAGTTTAAAAAGTCCTTAGAATCTTTGAGGTTCAACCTGAGACTACATTTGTTCAATTAATGATGCAGAGATGAAATCTGCAGGTGTCTTTGAGCTCTCAGTGAAGGATGCTTCTCCAATTTGCTGCATAGCAGGTGTTGTCTTCAGAGAAGCTGATAAAACAGAGAGAGAGAGAGGGAGAAACAGCAAGGTTCCAATTCTTCTGTTACAAAATATATTATTCTTCTTTCAGCTCTGCCCAAAAGCTGTTGCCTGAAATGTAGTTCATTTGTGTATTCCAATGTCTGGCCTTAAGGTTACCTCAAAGCATTTGTCTGAAAATATGAAACATCCATGATGGTATAAATCAAACAGCAGATATGGATCTGAGTGATTGGTTTCAGTCATGCTGATGATTTTTTAACTTTCAGATCATACAGATTCTTACTTGACAATGGTTTCATGAGGCTAGCCGAACCTTGGTCATGTGGTCAATGCTGACATCCCTTTTTTCCTCTTTAAAACTATTTTATACAGTGGAAGATCCCAGGCATTAAAACCATTTTATACTGTGAAAGATTCCAGACATTAAAACCTGATGATGGAAGTTGAAAACAGATCGTCCATTTTTACATCATCATGACACAGCTGCAATGCTTTTAAGGACGGAGCTCTAGGAATTTGACATGGTGACTCTGAAGGAACAGCGCTGTAATTCCAAGTCAGTACATTTTTGGCTTGGACAGAAATTTGTCTGTAGCACTGTGCTGCCCTTGCCCTTCTAGGGAGTGGAGGTCATGGGTTATGAAGATACTGTCGAAGAAGCATTGGTGATGTACAGCAGTGCATCTTGTGAATAACCCACACTGCTGTTACTGTGCACTGATAGCGAAGGGAGTTAACAGTTAAAATATGGACAGGCTGATGATGTTGATCCTCTTGAGTGTTGTTGGAGCTGCACTCATTCAGGTAAATGAGGAGTATTCCGTCTCACTTCTGATTTATGGTTTCTAGATGGTGGACAGGCTTTTGGTACTTTGGAGGGTTGCGGAATTATTCACTGCAGAATTCCCAGCTTCTGAGAGTAGGTAACTATATGAGTGGTCCAATTATGCTTTAAGTCAAAGGAAGCCTCAGGATATCATGGCAAGTTGTGTGCGTTGGCGGGCGGAGAGGAGAGGGTGGTATCAGCTAAACAATCCTAACATTGTTGAATGTCAAGGGAAGAGGGCTAGATTTTGTCTTGTTAGAGATGGTTATTGCCTGGCACTTGCATCACAGGATTGTTACCTGTACTTATCAGCCCAAGCCTGAATGTTATCCAGGTCTTGCTGCATATAGACACAGACTTCTTCAGTATCTGAGGAATTACAAATGAAACAGATCATAGTCCAGTTGTCAGTGAACTTCCTCACTCTGGCCTTATGATGGGGGAAGGTCATTGATGAAGCAGCAAAAGAAGCTTGGACATAGGGCTCTGCATTGAGGAACTTATACTTCAATTTTAAATTTTCCAAACATTGGCTGGGACTGCCATAGTGTGAAAGGTTTGGATGGTGAAGAATTTGCTAAATGTGTTCAAGAAAATTTTCTTTATCAATATATAAATGTTGTGTCCAGAGAAGGAGCAAAACTTGAACTTCTCTTGGGAAATAAGGCAGAGCAAGTGACTGAAGATTCAGGAGGGGAGAACTTTGGGACTATTGATCATAATACAGCTTGTTTTTAAATTGTCGTGGAAAAGATTATGTCTTCCATATAAGTTAAAGTTCTTAATGCAAGTAAGGCAAATTTTAAGGGTATGAAACAAGAACTTTCAAAAGTTGATTGGAGTAGACTAGTAATGGGATAACTGACAAGTCTGAGGCTTTTGAAAGTGTGATAATGAGAGTTCAAAAGGATTATGATCCTGTTAGAGTGAAAGGCAAGGCTGCTAAAATTGGGGAACAATCGATGAATAAAGATATTGAAGTTCTAGTCAAGAATAAAAAAAGAATCATATATTAGATGTAGACAACTGGGATCAATTGAATCTCTTGAAGAGTATAAAAAGAGTAGGGGCATTCTTAAGAAGGAAATAAGGAAGGCATAGAGGGGATATGAGATAGCCTTTGCAGCTAAGGTTAAGGATAATGCAAAAAGATTCTACAACTACCATAAGAACAAGAGACCAACTAGAGAGAGAATAGGACCCCTTAAAGATCACGTTTGTCTTTGTGTTGAATCTTAGATGATATAGGTATTAACGAATATTTCATATCAGTTTGTACTGTTGAGAAAGAAATAGAGGCTAGATAGCTCAGGGAAATAAATATTGATGTTTTGTAAACAGTTCACAATACAGAATTACAAGTGCTGGAGGTTTTAGAAAACATAAAGTTGGATAAATCTCCATGGCCTGATCAAGGGTACCCCAAGATGTTGTGGGAATGTAGGGAGAATATTATGGGGCTCCTAACAGAAATATTTGTATCATCTATAAACATGGGTGAAGTAGCGGAGAACTGAAGGGTGGCTAATGTTCTGCCATTGTTTAAGACAGGCTGTAAGGAGAAGCTTGGAAACTATAGACAATTGAGTCTGACTTCATTGGTGGGTAAGTTGTTGGAAGTGATTCTGAAAAGCAGGATTTATATGCATTTGGAGAGGCAAGGAATAATTAGGAATAGTCAGCATAATTTTGTGCAAGGAAAATCGCGCCTCACAAACTTGATTGAGTTTTTTAATGAAGTTACCAAAAAGATTGATGATGGCAGAGCAATAGACATTGTTTGCTTAGACTTTAGTAAAGCCTTTGACAAGGTTCCATATGGTAGACTAATCAGTAAAGTCAGATCACATGGGATTCACAGTGAGTTTGCCGATTGTAAACAAAATTAGCTTTATGATGCGAGATGGAGAGTGATGTTGGAGGGTTATTTTTCAGACTGGAGGCATGTGACCAGTGGTGTTCCACAGGGATCAGTGCTGGGTCCACTTTTGTGTGTCATTTACATAAATGATTTGGATGACAATATAGGAGGCACGGTTAGTAAGTTTGCAAATGACACTAAAATTGATGATACAGTGGACAGTGAAGAAGGTTATCTAAGATTACAAAGAGATTTTGATCAGTTGTGTCAATTGGTTGAGGAGTGGCAGATGGAGTTAATTTGCATAAATGCAAGGTATTGTATGTTGGTAAAACAAACAAGGACAGGACTTATTCAATTAATGTTAGGGCCCTGGGTGGTGTTTTAGAACCGGGAGACCTAAGGGTTCAGGTACATAATTCTTTGAAATTTGCACTACAGGCAGACAGTGATTAAGAAGGGGTTTCACAGGTTTGTCTTCATTACTCAAACCTTTGAGTATAGGAGTTGGTACGTCATATTGGGGTTGTACAGGACGTTGGTGAGGCCTCTTCTGGGATACGGTGTGCAGTTCTGGTAGCCCTATTATACGAAGGATATTATTAAACTGGAGAGGTTTCAGACAAGATTTACCAGGATGTTGATGGGAATGGAGGGTTTGAGATAAAAACTATACTGAAAAGACTCAGATGTTTTTCACTGGAGCTTTGGGAGGTTGAGGGGTGACCTTTATTGAGGTCTATAAAATCATGAGGGGCATAGATAAGGTGAATGACAAGGGTCTTTTCCCTAGGGTGGGAGAGTTCAAAACAAGGGGGCATATTTTTAAGGTGAGAGCAGAAAGATTTAAAAAGGACATGAGGGGCAACTTTTTTACTAGGGAGTGGTTGGTGTGTCGAATGAACTGCCAGAGAAAGTGATGGATGCACGTACAGTCAGGAAGTGTAAAAGACATTCGGGTTAGTTCATGAGTAGGAAATGTTTGGAGGGGTATGAGCTAAGTGCTGGCAAGTGGGACTCGTTTAGTTTGAGAACATGGTCGGTGTGGACTGGTTGGATCGAAGGGTCTGTTTCTATTCTGTACAGCTCTATGACCCCAGCTATCTGTGAATCCAGCCTGCAGTTCTTGCTATCTCTGAGTCACTCTATGACATTATAACTGCTACAGTGATGTCCTGGGACTGAGAAGATTGGCCTCCAACAACCGCATTATCTTTCTTTGCGATAGGTATGACTCGCACAAATTCCCTTCGATCCACACTTAGCCCAATGTTGCAAGGGCTTCTTGGTGTCCCACACGGTCAAATGCCGCCTTAATATGATATATTATATAGGAACTCCATAAACTAACATCGCTGATTTGTACTGCTTTATAATAGGTTAACACAACCCAAAGAAATGTTGTTTCTTTTGTTCACATATTTCCCAGATAGACCCCATATGAAGATGGAGAAGGGAAAGGTTGTTCAGTTCACATAAGTTACTCTATCAATCGGGCCATGGGTCAGGCTAAGTCACATATCTGATGCCCTTTTAACCTTTGTCCCCTTAAACCTTTCATTGCTTGTTGAATCAGAAATTGACCTAATACATTTTTAAATGCTTACTCCAAGCCAATTATTTACTGCACTAGATGGCAGTCTACTCATTCATTATTCCTCAAGCTAATTTTAGCTTGTGGCTAGTGTAGCTTATAGTTTGACTTCTCATAAATTGAAATGGCTGCAATTATATTGCACACCCCCTCCTCCCAACCCACCCACAAACACATATCCTTAATTTCTAAAATTTTGAGTTAAATGTTAAACATGATTTTCTCAGTGTACCACATTGTGAAGTTGTAGCTTTTGCTGAATAATATTATCCAAAAATATCTGTTTCAGATTTGGCATGGTGAGATTTATGGTTGCAGGACAAATCTTTGGTCTGGGTAAGGCAGGAAGAAACAGCTTACACTCAAAATCTAAAGGTGCTTGTTTAACTCTGCCTTCCAATGATGTAGTACCCTTGTAACAGCAGAAATCCATCCCTCTGGGATCGATAGCCATTTACCTTTCGAATTTCAGCTGTTGCTTTAGGTTCGCAGTGCTCTTGACATTGGGTCTATCATGGTGCTTTCAGTAGAGTAGTTTGACAAAGTTTAATAACACCAATGCCATAATGTTATGGGGCAAACAGGAGAAATAGCAAACAGCAATGTATACCATCCTAAAGACGTACTGCAGCAACTCGCCACACATGCTGAGACAGCACCTTCCAAACCCATAACCACTTCCATCTAGAAGGACAAGGGCAGCAGATATATGGGAGTACCACGCTGCAAGTTCCCCTCCAAGCCACTCACCACCCTGACTTGGAGGCATATTGTCGTTCCTTCACTGTCGCTGGGTCAAAATCCTGGAATTCCATTTCTAATGGCATTGTGGGTCTACCTATAGCACATAGACTGCAGCTATTTGAGGAGAAAGCTCACCACCAGCTTCTCAGGTGCAAATACTGGCCCAGCCAACAACACCCATATCTCATGGACGAATAAAATAAGGATTTTTCCTTGCTTATTCACCATCCCCTCCACTACTGCTGCAGAATCAGACTCATTTATTTGACGCTCAGCCATCCCACCACCCCAGCACACTCTCCCAACCACCACCACACACCCCAGCTCCCTGGGTTCTGTCGTTCTCCAACTACTCTGACCCTTCCACCATCACCCTCACCCCTCTCTTCTCACCATCCAGCTGAAATTCTTCCTTTGTCAATGCTCTCAGGTAATTGCTGGCCTATGGCCATATAAGGGTCCTGCCTGCTTTCTTGAGTGGAGATGTCACAAGGCCTGAAAAAAAGATTGCAGATTTGTTTTCAGTCAGGTTAAAGCGACCACTTTAAAGAATTAATCACTAAGGTTGAAAAATACGGTGAAATTTGAGTCGACTACATAAGGTGATGTCATGGGACCAGCTTTGAGAATTGAAGCCTGATGTCAAGCAGTGAAAATTTAACCCAGACATGTCTCAGACGACTGTGTATATTCCACTGCACATTCTTTGTAGCTTGTAGCTTTGTTTCCTGTTTCGCTTTCAAATTTTAAAAACCCAAATGGAGATTTTGTGGAGGTCTTTTTCTATTTCAAAAATGTGCCTACAGTTAAAAAAAAACAAAACGGCAGTACCTTGGTGTTACTGCTTTGATTCCTCCATGTTGTTCCTTATTTTTGTAGTTCATCTTATTCCACGTTGTCCTTGCTGAAAGTGCCAGGAACTCCTGTTGTTTTGTTTGGCACATGTGAGATTAATGTACTTGGGAGTTAATGATTTTAGTGTCTGTTTTGTGTAAACCACCCACCATAATTCTCAGTGAATGAAGTTTCTTTTACATGCCTTATCTGAGTTTTTGTAAAGATTCCTTTCAGAAATGCATTTTCTGAAGTGTAGGAATTTCTGTGCCTGTACAGCAGCAGGTTGTGCCTGGATAGGGTGCTTTGATTTACGACAGCCATCTTTTGTTTTATAAAGGCATGTCACAGTAAATTATCAATATAAACCACTTATGTTTTGATGTGACCTTTGAAACCCTTTCTTTGTTCAATTCCTTTTCAGAATCACAGAATTGTTACAGTGCAGGAGGCCATTCAGCCCTTCGTGCCCACACTGGCTTGTCAGAAGAATATCACCTCTTGCCAATCTCCTGCTTTCTCCCTGTAGCCTTGCACACCACTTCCATGCGAATAACCCATCCACTGCCCTCATCAATGCTTCAATTGAACGTGCCTCAACCATATTTATCATTTGCTGTGTGAAGAAGTTTCTTCTCACATCACCAGTGTTCCCTTTAAGCTGTGTCTGGCCCGACATTCCGAACACAGCGATCGGAATGCTGATGCAGATTGCAGCATCGATTCCAGTTCAGGAAGCACCTGCCAATCACGGACCTTGGTCATCCATGCAGAACCGTTGCTTAGTGTTTGCTGGCCAGCTCTAATTTTTTTCGATCTGAGTGTCTTGCTGGGCTGTTCTAGCCTACAGTCAAGAGTCAACCACATTGCTGTGGGTCTGGAGTCACATTAGGCCAGACCAGGTTAAACTGGCAGATTTCTTTCCTTGAAAGGTATTGGTGAACCAGCTGGACTCTCACAAACAATCACTTTGTCATGATTGCCATGACTGAGACTAACTTCCTATTACAAATTTAAAATTGAATTCAAATTCAACAGCTACTATGGTTGGATTACGAACTCTTGCTCCTAGTACATTTTTTTTATCCATTCACAGAGTGGGGTTGTCGCTGGCTAGGTCAGCATTTATTGCCCTTCCCAATTGCCCAGAGGGTAAGAGTTAACCACATTATGGGTCTGGAGTCACATGTAGGCCCAACATGTAGGTAAGGATGGCAGTTTCCCTCCCTACAGGACAATAGTGAACCAGATGGGATTTTCCTGACAATTGATTCATGGTCATCATTAAACTCTTAATTGCAGATTTTTTTTTTGGTCGTAGTCAAATTCCACCTTCTACCATGGAGGGAGTTGAATATGCATCCCTAGATCATTACCTGGGTGTCTGAGTTAACAGTCCAGTGATAATACCACTCGGCTGTTGTCTAATTAGCCTCAGCCTTCAGATTCTCATCTAGTGATATTGCCACTAGACTGCCATCTGTTCTTCTCTGAGCTTCTGCTACTACTATTGCAATAAATGTTTACTCTAGTGTTAATGTATGACAAAATTCTCTTCTAATACTAAATTTAAGTCCTGCATTTACATCACACTTTTCATGAATTCAGGATGTTCCAAAGCAATTGACAACAAATGAAGTTATTCACTGCTGTAAAGTGAAAAATGTAATAACCCATAGTGCACAGAAAGCTCCATAAACAGTAATGTGGTAGTTACTACACAATAAAACAAAGAACTGCAGATACTGGAAATCTGAAACTAAAACACAAATTGCTGGAGAAACACAGCAGATCTGGCACCATTTGTGCAGAGAAAACAGTTCTGAAGAAGGGTCAGTGGATTTGAAACATTAATGCTGCTTTCTCTCTACTGATGCTGCCATACTTGCTGAATTATCAGATAATTTCTTACGGTGATCCTGATTGAGGGATAATACCGACCAGGGCACCAGGTACAACTTTCCCCACCCTTATGCCGAACCTCCATCCCCACCCCCCCCTCCCCAACCACTCCCCCACCATCCCAAAGATGCCATTGGATATTTTGTGCCCATTAGATAATGCAGACAGATTCTTGGTTTAATGCTTCATCCAAAGGCAACACCTTTAACAATGTAGCTCTTCCGCAGTACAACACTGGAGTGCCAATCAAAGCTTTTTGTGCATAAGTCTCTGGAAGTGGGACTTCAAACCATAACATTCTGACTGAGAGGGAAAAGTGGAACCAAAAGAGTCACAGCTGACACTGACTATATATTATCAATGTTTTATCTTTGATGCTAGCTCCCAATTATATCTTGGAATATTGAAACAGTAACAGCGGATTAAACTTTGCAAACCTGCTTTGCCATTCAATGAAATATTGGGCACTCTGCACCTCTATTCCATTTATCTGCATTGCTCCATATCCCGTGATACTTTACCTAAAAACGTTTATCCATTTCCATCTCAAAAGTGCCTATTGTCCCTGCATGCAGAGGTTGTGGAGCAGAGCTTTTCAGAATTCTTCCACCCTCTGTATGATACAATCTAGAGCTCACAAAATCCCTCACTAATTTTAAAGATTATAGAATATAGCATATAGAACAGAATATAGAATATGCTTTATTGTCATGTGTACTCAAATACAGAAATACAGGAGTACAATGAAAAGTTTACAGTATCACCTCTCACGGTGCCAACTTTGATACAAAGTACCTAGATAAAAATCTTAGCTACAAAAAGGGGAAAAAAAAAAGTTGCATTACCTTACAGCGATTCATGGTATAAGTCAGAAATAAGACGTAGTTTAAAGATTATACACTACAAACAAATTACAGATAAACATTACATTGCAGAAGATCAGTGTAGGGGCTTCCATGTGTAGTCTGAGTGACCTCGCAAGCTGCTGAAAGCCTGTGCCAGACCCCCCAGTCCAATAACCGTCCATTTCCCTGTTGTTCACATTTATCCCACCAGACACAGTAATCTCTCCACTTTTACCATAATATTTCGTTTTTAACATTCTAAGCATTTTACATAGATCACCTTTGATCTTCTGCTCTCAAGGGAATACAAACTACTTCATTTCAAATAGGTGTAACATTTTAACCCTGAACTCTTCTACCATTCTGATTAACATCAATACAACCCCAGTACAGCAGAGGCTATCTGACCAAACTTCTACATAACTAAAACATATCTTGTCCCCATTTTGTAATCCAGCCCTTTTGAGATAAAATCTGACAATCTGATTGTCTTTTGTACCTTTCTTCTGGCTTTTAGTGATTTGTGAACGGGACTCCCAAGTTTCTGAAGAAATGTTATAAACCTGAAACGCTAACTCTGTTTGTCTCTCCATAGATGCTGCCAGACCTGCTGATTATTTCCAGTATTACCTATTTTTTTATCTTAAATGTCTGTGCTCCTTAAAAATACCCTGATTTATCTGTCGTAGGTCTAAAGTGAATGACCTCTCATTGCTCCCATTCAGCGTCATCTGCTATGCTTTTACACACTCAGTGAATCTGTCTGCACCCCTTTATGGCTTCCTACTCCCACTTGCACTGCTTATTGTCCCTGCTAATTTAGTGTCAACAGCAAAATTACATATACAACTCTCTAATCCTTCATCCAAGTCATGGATTTATATGATGAAAGGTGGAAATCCCAGATCAAAATCCTGAAAATAACATTTTAAGACATTTCATTAGATTATCTTCTAAAATGACAACATGTTTCTTTCTTATATTTAAAACTTTCCCTGATTTTTTTTAAAAGTTCATGACCTCTAATTGTTTTCAATTATTTTCCCTTCATCTACTAACTATTCTTGAACTTTGTTATTTCCTTGCCCTCTGTCTAATCCATGCTGAAAATTATTAATATCTTCCAACAACAAGAAGAGCCCAAATTCTTGGGTTATCACATTCATTTGGCATTTGGTTATATCCTGTTCTACCAATGCACACCATGCCTTATCATCTACATCAAATGCTCAGCTATAATCCCCAGTCCACACCCACAGCCCTCTCTCAGGTGCATCTTTCACTTCCATCCTGAAACAGGGATCAGCATAGAAATTTCTGAAAGAGTAATTTAGTTAAAAGCCTTGGGGAAATACCGAATATGTAAACAGAATTCTGTTCATCTAGCTGGTCCTATATCGTTAAGATGCCTTATGAATCCTACCCCCACCCACAGCCAAATAATCTGGAAGATGCAGAAAGAAAATTTCCTCATCAACAATCTAGAAACTAGATCAAAACAAGTTCAGGATCCCACAATAATCACGACAGCTTTATTTCTAGTGGAAGCAATTTGCGAATGCCAACAAGGCATACTGGCCTTCATAGCGAGAGGTTTTGAGTGTCGGAGTAAGGATGTCTTGCTGCAGTCATACAGGGCCTTGGTGAGGCCACACCTTGAGTATTGTGTGCAATTTTGGTATCCTAGTGAGTGGAAGGATATTCTTGCTATTGAGGGAGTTCAGCAAAAGTTCACCAGACAGATTCCTGAAATGGCAGGACTGACATATGAAGGAAGACTGGATCGACTGGGCTTGTACTCAATGGAATTTAGGAGAATGAGGGGGATTTCATAGAAACATACAAAGTCCTAACGGGACTGCTGCAGGAAGAATGTTCCCAATGTTGGGGAAGTCCAGAACGAGGGAGTACAGTCTAAGAATAAGGGGTAAACCATTCAGGACTGAGATGAGAAAGAATTTCTTCACTCAGAGCGTTGTGAACCTGTGGAATTCTCTACCACGGAAAGCTGTTGGGGCCAGTCATAAGATATATTAAACAGGGAGCAGGACGTGGCCCTCGCAGCTAAAGGGATCAAGGGGTGTGGAGAGAAAGCGAGAGAGGGATACTGAGGTTGCATGATCGGCTGTGATCACATTGAATGGTGGCGGAGGCTCAGAGAGCCGAATGGCCTAATCTTGCTGCTATTTTCTATGTTTCTAAACCAGTTTTTTCATTATTTCACAGACTTCAACCATATCGACCAAAGTCTTCACTTTTCTGCTCAACCATATTGCTGCCGCATTTGGATAGAAAAAGGTACCTTGACATTAGAATCTATTATTGAACTCCCTGTAAACTGTTTCCAAAGTTTCAGTGTCATCCATCATGTGGGAGGATAAAAAAATAGCTAGATAGTGTCTTTTAAATGAGACCCAACCAAGGTCTTGGACAAGGACAAAATTATGTGCCTCAATTTATATTAAAACAATCAGTGAAAGGAGCCCAGTTTCCTGTTTGGTTTAAATACAGCAGTTTGTAGATGAATCTTTAGAAACATGAAGGTCTTTTTCTTCCACTGCAACATTCAGTTATTCCAGACTGGAGGCTCAGTGCCAGCATGGACTGGATTAGAAAGGCTGGTATTTTTGAACTTTTTATTTCTTTATTTTTCTAATGTTTTTCCTTAAGAATTTGTACTTATGAATCTCTACCTAGGTACTTTTGTACCTAAGATAGCATTATATGTGGTGACTTGTAAACTTTTCACTGTACTGATTTGAGTATATGTGGCAATAAAGCTAATTCTAAGATTCTAATTCCACATGCATAACCCTGCTTGTCAAAAGCTAAATGCCATTTGTCAAACCCAAGTCTGTTTCCCTGACAGTTCAAGATTTGCTTGAAGTTGTTTACTCTCTTACACAGTCTGAAAATTTACATAAATCTTTGATTAAGGAACATAGGAGCAGGAGAAGGCCATTCAGCCTTTTGACCCTATTCTGTCATTTCAGATCTTGACTTATCATCTACCACAAAACCATATTCACACATTATTCCCAATAACCTGACTCATTGGTAACGAGAAATCTATTAACCTCCATCTTGAACAGTCTCAATGATTCAGCCTCTGACACTCTCTGGGGCAGAGAATTCCAAAGGTCAACCATTCTCTGAGTGAGCAATTCCTTTTCATTTCAGTCCTTTTATCCTGTAACTGTTGTCCTAGTTCTAGACCCCACAGGCAGGGGAAATTTCCTTCCTGCATCTACTCTGTATATGCCTTTAAGAATTTTGTAAGTTTCTATGAGATCTTCTATGTACCAAAGAGTATGGGTCCAGACCCCCACCCCCGAACTCTCCTCATAGGATAGCTCCACCATGCCAGGAATCAGTCTTGTGAACCTCTGCTGCACGCCCGCTATGGCAAGGAGACTAGAACTGCACACAATAGTTTAGGTACAGTCTTACCAGTCCTCAATACAACTGAAGAAAGAAATCTTTGCTCCTTTTTCATCTACGGATTTGCAGGTTACTTTCCCCAATACCCTGTAGTTAGATCATGAATAAATAGTTAAGTATCAATGGTCCTAATACTAACTCTAACGGAACAACATTGGAAACTAGTTTCCAAGGAATTCCACAGTATTGGTTATGGTTTCACTGGGTAGAAGACACTAGTGTCATTTGGGTGCAATTCTAGGTCCATAGAAAACTGTGAAAGGGGCCTGCAAAGCATATGACCCATTTTTCCAAGGACCACCGGGAGCATCATTTAAAACAGTATCCTAGCCAACACTGATGCTTCTTATTCTCTCTGGTTTGGGATCCTCATCTGTTTTAATTTCAGTTATTATCTTAAGAAAGCAATATTACTGGTAGGCCAGCATAATCTTCATATATAATGACAGTTGGAAACTCATACCACATCCATTTTCAGAATGTCCACTCAAACTCACCATGGAGATCTGCTTAGTCTTCAATTACCCTTAATGTAGCTAAAAAAAACTTTTATCATTGCTTCTGTAATTGTCTATTATCCTATTCTTCATTCATCTTTCCAATACTGATCATTTGACTGGTCTCTAAAGGATGAGCTGTTCTCTCAGAACTCCCTGAATTCCCGTCATCTCATCTCTGCTTTCCTTCACTTTGTTCCTTCCCCTTTCTCTCCACAACTTCCCACCTTCCCCAGCCCTCTCCCTGCTTAGTAACCTTGGGTATGTCCACATTCATTAATTGGAAACAGATCTTGCCAGGTCTCAATTGAGTGTGAATAAAGGAATTATGGGATTATAGTTAGCATGCAGGACAAGCACATTCCTAAAATTAGCAAGCTCAGAGTGAATGAAAATGGTCACACATACAGCTGATACCTCCCTTACTTGGCACTATCAAGTCTGGCAAGCACAGTGCTTCTCTCCCCATCTCATTCCCCACTGTGCAATTTTGAGGTTCACCTTTAAAAGTCAGCAATAATAAACAATGGGCTTAAAGATCAAGTTGACTAGTTAGAGTTCCAGTTAGATCCTCTCCTTCCTGTGGCTCACAGAACTCCACCAGGAGGAACTGGTATTCCAGAAGACCTCCTAGGAGTTGTCTTCCTTCAGCAGCAACACCTCATCCTGCCTTGGGAATGTGTGTAATGAGGGAGATCAGAGACGACAGGAGGACAGGCTGGGAACTGGGCTTTGGTCTCACTGTGAGGGGATAGCACAGGCTAGGACTCTGCGCACTGTACGTTCATATCACCTGCTGTGTTCCTCTGCTCTGGCAAAGACCTGGTACCAAGGCTGTGGGGTTAAACGGGTACAATCTATAGTTTAATAAACAAATTAAATGGTTAATCTAGTTGGGTGTCATGGTGGCTCAGTGGTTAGCGCTGCTGCCTCACAGTGGCAGGAACCCAGGTTTAATTCCAATTTTGGTGACTGTCTGTGTGGAGTTTGCACATTCTCCCCGTGTCTGTGTGGCTTTCCTCCAAGTGCTCCAGTTTCCTCCCACTGTTGAAAGATGTGCAGGTTAGGTGGGTTAAAGGTTATGGGAATGGGGCAGCTGGGATGGTCTTCAGAAGGATGGTGCAGACTCAATGGGCTGAATGGCCTCTTTCTGCTCTGTAGGGATTCCATGATTCTAATTACTCCACATTCCCATCATTCCTGATGACCTCATGGATCAAGAACCCATCTACCTCCGCCTTAAAAGTATTCAGGATCTCTCCTTCTACTACCTTTTGAGAAAGAGTTTAAAAGAGTCTTCACCCTCTGTGAGAACTAAATGCTCCTATTTCTGTCTTAAATACCTTATTTTAAACACAGACTCTGAGTCCAAGTTTTCTCTCTATCCCACTTTCCCTACCAATCCACTTCTCCTTACATGCTCTGTTCTTTATTCTTCCTTCACCTCTTGAAGCTGTACCTCACCTCACCCAATTCCTTTGATGAGAAAGATGCAGCAGTTATGACAGCAGATTGGAAAAGTTGTAACTGTTTTCCTTGGAGGGATGAAGCCTAAGAGGAGATTTAATCAAAGTCTTAAAATCGTAAGGGGTCAGGACAGAGTAGATAGAGAGAAACGTTTCCCTCTCAGGATCGAGAACATCAGGGCAGATTTAAAGGATTTTCAAGAGAAGAAAATTTGAGGTGTGAAATATCAGGGTGAGTAGTTAGGTTTTGGAATACACTGCCTGGAAATATGATGGAGGCAGGTTCCATTGATGCTTTCAAGAGGGAATTGGACGGTTATTTTAAATAGAAACAATGTGCAGGTTAAAGGGAAAAGGTGGGAAACTGGCACTAAGTCATAGAATCACAGAGATGTACGGCACAGAAACAAATCTCTTGGTTCAACTCATCCATGCCAACTGGATATTCTAAACTAATTTAGACCTATTTGCCAGGATTTGACCCATATCCCTCTAAACCCGTCCCATTCATGTACCCATCCAGTCAAAATGCTCATTAAGCTGGTGCAGCTGTGATGGGCCACATAGTCTCTTTCTGGAACACAACTTTCTGTGATTCAAAGATAACAAGGTGTAGAGCTGGATGAACACGGCAGGCCAAGCAGCATCAGAAGAGCAGGAAAGCTGACGTTTCAGGTGTGGACCCTTCTTCAGAAATCATCTTCTGTGATTCAATGTGATTTTTTTTAAGGAGGCAGTGGTATTATGCTAATGTCACTGCATGAATAATCCCAAATCCCAGACTACTGTTTTAGGGGCATAATTTTGAATCCCGCTGTGACAGATAGAGATATTTGAATTCAATTGTTAACTGAGGGACAAAAAGCTAGTCTAATAATAATATGTTAATTGTCATAAAATCCCATCTAGTTCACCAAGTCACCAACAGTGATAGCTCAATCTCCCAGCCTGAACAAGAATACTAAAATCTGCCACAAAAACACAAGTTGCTGGTGAAACTCAGCAGGTCTGGCAGGATCTGTGAGAGAAAGCAGAGTTCCTAAGAAGGGTGC
Source organism: Rhincodon typus (assembly GCF_021869965.1). Lineage (NCBI taxonomy): Eukaryota > Metazoa > Chordata > Chondrichthyes > Orectolobiformes > Rhincodontidae > Rhincodon > Rhincodon typus. Next base: position 3,402,808 of record NC_063358.1, read on the forward strand.
AAAATATAAACTTTGTTTTCTCTCTCCACTGATGCTGCCAGACCTGCTGAGTTTCTCCAGCAATTTTTGTTTTTGTTTCACAGCTTCAGTATCCGCAGTTCTTTGTTCTTGAGACAAAAATCTGCCATTCTTGTCCAGTCTGGTCTACAGTTAGCCACTCAGTTCAAGGGCAGTTAAGGATGAGCAGTAACGGCTGGCTCAGCCAGTGATGTTCACACAGCAACAGGATGCCATTCAGCCCATTAAACCGGCCCCACCATTCAACATGATCATGACTGATTGAACAGTTCAATGCCTTTAACCTACTCCATCCCCATGACACTGTACGTCTTTTTAAAAAAAATTATCCACAAGATGTGGGTGTAACTGGCCTGGCCAGCATTTATTGCTCATCCCCAATTGCCCAGAGAGCAGTTTAGAGTTCAACTACATTGCTGTGGGTCTGGAGTCACATGAAGATCAGGCCAAGTAAGGATGACAGTTTCCTTCCCAAAAGGACATTAATGAACCAAATAGGTATTTCCGACGGGTGACAATGGTTTCATGGTCATTAGTTGCTTAGTTCCAGATTTTTATTGAACTCAAATTCCACCATTTGAACCTGGGTCTCCACAACATTACCTGGGTATCTGGATTCATTGGGGGTAATCACTCGCTAACAAGTATGATTGTTCACCCAGGAAATTCTGTCACTGGCCATGAACTGCATTTCCGATCACACACTTGCCCGGTGTTTGTGGGAGGTGGAATTGCTATGGATTAATAATCTGGTGAGAAGACCACTCATGTCCCAACCATTATCCAATGAATGAATTTTTTAAGGAACATATTCTATAATACCCTGCATTCCCACTGCCTTCATTCCCATTCTCCTCCATCTCCCTCTTTCTCCCCCATTCCTAGCCCTCCTCCATCTCCCTCTATCACCTCCATTTCCATCCTCTCCAACTCCCTGTATCCCCTCCAATCCCACCCTCCTCCATTCCAAATCTAAGATGGTGGGACAGTAAGACTCCTCAGTGGGAGCTTGTCCGCTCCATCCATTTCATTTCTTTTCTCTATATGCGTTTTCTTTTCCTCCTTTCTTCTCACCTATCCCCTGTCCTTGATCCTCTAGTGAAGATATCACAGACTCCCGGGCTCAGCGAGAACTTGTTTCCTCAGTGTTGACTCCTGGCCTTGAGACCTTCGAGGTGAATCCGGAGCAGACTCCAGGCACTCCAGGCCTTGAGAGCCTGAAGGTGAAACCTTGTGCAGGCATGGCGCATTCTCGAGGCTAGGTGCTGGTGTGGACTGGGTTGGAAGGACTGTTTTATTCTGAACATTTTTTTGTTCCTTTGATTTTTTACATTTGTAAGATGGTGCGAAGGTCTGTAATGCTGGACTTTTTATTTCTTTATTTTTCTATTTTCTTTCCTTAGTATGTGTACTTAAGGATCTGTACCTAAGGTATATTTGTACCTAAGATGGTGCCCTAAGTGGTGACCTGTAAACTTCTGTCTGTACTTGAATGAGTCCATGTGATAGGGGTAGGTGACAGCCTAGTGGTATTATAGCTAGACTGTTAATCCAAAGAGCCAGGTAATATTCTGGGGAGATAGTAGGAACTGCAGATGCTGGAGAATCCGAGACAACAAGGTACAGGGCTGGACGAACACAGCAGGCCAAGCAGCATCATAGGAGCAGAAAGGCTGACGTTTCGGGCCTAGACCCTTCATCAGAAAAAGGGTCTGATGAAGGGT
>NC_063358.1:3404949-3412407 GCF_021869965.1 Rhincodon typus
GGCCTAGACCCTTCATCAGACCCTTTTTCTGATGAAGGGTCTAGGCCCGAAACGTCAGCCTTTCTGCTCCTATGATGCTGCTTGGCCTGCTGTGTTCGTCCAGCTCTGCACCTTGTTGTCTCTAATATTCTGGGGACCTCGGTTCAAATCCTGCCACGGCACATGGTGGAATTTCAATTCAATAAATATCTGGAATTAAGATGATCATGAACCCATTGTCGATTGCTGGAAAAACCCATCTGGGGAACCCTTTAGGGAAGGAAATCTGCCATCCTCACCTGGTCTGGCCTACGTGTGACCCACAGCATTGTGGTCCAGTTGGGGATGGACAATAAATGCTATCCTAGCCAGAGAGACTTCCTCATCCCATACATGAGTAAACTTCACCCTAACCAAGCCCCTTCACATCTCCAGCCATGTGCTGGCTGCCGCGCATGCTCGGCAGATGTAGCCAGCCGTGCCGGCGAGCGGGCGCGTGCGCGGTGCCGGCAGCTGCCCCGGGGTCGGGCGCATGCGCGGTGCCGGCAGCCGGAGCACTAGTCGGAGGTGCGCGAGCCGGGCGGAGGCTGCAGGTAAAGGCGGCTCACCTTTCTCCTCGTTCGTTCATTCATTCCTTCCCAGAGCAAAACCCTGCAAACCCCTCTGCTTCAAGATGTCCATTGCAACGGCGGGGGGGGGCGGGAAAGGGAAAGGGAAGGGGAAGGAGAATGTTGCAAACATTAGGCAGCATGTGTGTCTCATCTAAAGATATTTGCGGAGGATTTTAGATTGGGGTATTTTTTTTCGCAAGGTGGTGGCAACTGATGCTGAGTCCAATGCAATGCGATGCTGGATTTATTTTTGCTTTTCTTTTCAAAAAAGAAATAATGTCATGACAGCCGACAGCTTTTCAAATGCTGCCTCTCATTTTTTTTTTTATTTTGCTGGAATGCAGCATTCTGCTTTCCGAAAATGCATGATGCAGGCCGGACCTTTTCTTAAAAAAAAAAGGGGTGGGAAAAAAAAAATCGCAGAGCTGTTTAATGCATTGGGATCCGATTCGCAGCTCGAATTGCGCCGAACTTCCGACGGTGTTTCGCAGGCGTTGCACTGTCAGTGCGTTCGCTGGCTTTTCCATTGCCTCTGGCCACAGTTTTGGGGATTTTTTTGCTACTCGGAGGCGGTTACAATGAAGCAAAAAACATTGCAAATTCCATCTTTCAGAAGCTTTTCAATTGCGATATATATTTAGCTTAAATTTAATACGAAAGCAACTTTTGCTTCACGATTTATTTTAATAAAACGGACTAATGAGAATCTGACACCGATTGGCTTTTCCAAATTCAATGCGTTCCGTTTTGTTTTGAAAAGCAGATTGGAGTCAGATGTCGGGTTCTTTTAATCTCAGTCAGGCTGTAGGATTAAGATGTTACTCTTTGCTGGTGTTGCCATCACCAACGAAGCTGGTGAAATGCTGCGAACAGTAACCTTGTGTCTCTCTCAGTACCCGAACAACAGGCAGGCAGACGGCCACATCTGCTTTGGCCACATCACTGTTCCAATCTCACCTAGATCCAAGCATTTGTCTAATCAGATTGGCAAAAACGCAGCAATGGCAATGGAAGATAGGAACCGTAGGTGGTGATCACAGACTGAGAATGCTCCTGTGGGGAGATGTACAGCTGTCTGGAGGAAATCTAGTTTTAAAATTTGAACCTGCACTGTGCGAATCACTTGGAAAAATTATGGAGCAACTGTGAGAATAGATTGTAGCTTTGCTGTGATGCCCTCAGACCAATTTTGCTCCAAGTCCGTTGCCTCATTAGAACCTTTGATTATGCTGTCACTTTGTAACAATCAATTAGTGTATGCAGTATACATGATACATAAAGCTATATTGGTAATATTTTAACAGAATATTTGTATTTTGTCTATCCTGTTTCCATCTGTATTCATTTTAATATGTCAGCACCAGCAGGAACACTATGTTGTCCTGACTTCACTTAACATTGACACCAGTAAGGCTGCAATGGCAGTGTACATATCTCGCTTCCAGGTAGGTTACTGAAGGTTGCATTATTCAGGGTGACCACCACAGGATCGGAAACGGTCTACAGCATTCATGCAAAAATGATGACATTGCTTATGTGGGTTGAAATATTCTGCCATTAGCCTATGTTAAGTCTGTGAGTTCCACATGATCTGTCTGCACAAACATCTTTGTCTGCATTTGGTGCTGATTTAGTCCTGTATAAGCTTTTCTGCAGACTGACGTACTGTAATTGTTGGAATTGTAAATTGGAGAGGAAGAAATATAGTTAACTGTGTAGTTTCCAAGCAGCTTTTAGTGTACGTGGCTCCGGTGCATTATTTCTATTGTCTTCAGTTAATGGTTATACTTCTTAAATAAATCTTAAGTATAATTAGCATCTCGATAAAATCACAATAAACAGTTTTGATTCTTAAGGTCTCACACAGAATTTCAAAATTAAAAGCTAATTGGTGTCCATTCTGGAGGGATTTTGTAGAGCCTCGCATTATTATCAGGTACTCAGGTTGGAGAACTGAGTGAGTAGAGCAAGTGTTTGCATTGCAGCATCATGTTTTAACACACAAACACTTCTTCTCTTCAATCAGCACTCCTTTGTCTATCAGTATGAATGTAGTGTAGCATGAACTTTTTTTGCATACAGCTTGTCAGTCATTTCTTAAAAGTGCAGTATTTTATGATCATAACTCTGAGACGAGGCTGCATGCACAGGTTCATCTAGAAACAGCATTTGACGTTGGAAGTAGTGAGGTCCCTGCCACTGATTTTGTGCCTTCAGTGTTGAATAGCTGGAGACAACATGATGGACCTGAGGAAAGTTAAATAATTTAATGGAAAAGAAAATCCTCCATTTCTAAGGTGAGAGGAGAGAGAATTTAAAAAGACACGAGACAAATGTTTTACACAAAGGGTGGTTCATGTGTGGAGTGAACTTCCTGAGGAAGTGGTAGATGTGGGTACAGTTACAGTGTTTAAGATACATTTAGATAGGTACATGAATAGAAAAGGTTTGGAGGGATATGGGCCAGAAGCAGGCAGGTGGGACTAGTTTAGTTTGTGATTATGTTCGGTGTGGACTAGTTGGACCGAAGGGTCTGTTTCCATGCTGTATAACTCTGTGACTCTATCCACGTGCAACAGCTAAGAGGCAAGGCTTTAAATATGTTTCTCACCCATTAAATCATTTATTTTCTTCCATATACTGCAGTGTGATTCTGGCATGTACATATATTTTTGATAATGTAAACATTCATTTATTAGCAAACGTAGATTACTGGGAGGCACCTAGCTCAGTAGACTGGTTTAGCTGGTTTGTGATGCAGGGTGATGCCAAATGTATGGGTTCAGTTCCCTCACTGGCTGAAGTTACAATGAAGGATTCTCCTTCTCGGCTTGTCCCCATGCCTGAGACGTGATAACTCTCTTTAAATGACCACTAGTCATTTCTCTCAAATGAGAGAGCAGCCCAATGGTCCAGCAGGACTATGTCAACTTTACCTTTACAATACTGCCTATTGAAAGGGGTTATCTTAGGAAGAAAGGTTGGATAGACTGGGCCTGTATCTATTTATCTCAGAATGAGGTGATCTCATTGAGAGGACATTACAGGGTGGGTGCTGAGAGCAATTCCCCCTTGTGGGAGAGTCTCCGGGGGGCACAGTTATGTAACAAAGGATCTCCCATTAAAGGCGAAGTGAGGAGATTTCCGAAGCTACCTGGCCTGCTGTGTTCCTCCAGCTTTACACGGTGTATCTCTGACTCCAGCGTCTGTAGTTGCTATCTCAGAATTTTCTTTCTTCCTGAGGCTTACGAATCCTGGAACCCTTTCACCCAGAGTGTGGTTTGTTGAATGACTTTAAGGCAGAGGTAGGTACGTTCTTTTGGTGGTTTCATCGACAGTGAAGAAGGTTATCTAAGATTGCAAAGGGAATTTGATCAATTGAGCCAATGGGCTGATGAGTGGCAGGTGGAGTTTAATTTGGATAAATGTGAGGTATTGCATTTTGATACGATAAACAAGGTCATGACTTGTACATATGGCCCTGGGTAATGTTGTTGAACAGAGAGACCGAGGGGTTCAGGTACAGGGTTCTTTCAAAGTTGCATCACAGGTAGCGAGGGTGGTCAAGATGATGTTTGGCACGCTTGCCTTCATTGTTCAGATCATTGAGTATGGGAGTTGGGACATCATGTTGAGGTTGTACAGGATGTTGGTGAGGCCACTTTTGGAGTACTGTGTACAGTTCTGGTTACCCTGCTATAGAAAGGATATTATTAAATTTGAGAGAGTTCAGAACAGGTTTACCAGGATCTTGCTGGGAATGGAGGGTTTGAGATATGAGGAGAGGCTGGACAGGCTGGGACTTTTTTCACTGGATCATAGGAGGCTGAAGGGTGACCTTGTAGAACATTGTAAAATCATTAAAGGTATAGATAAGGTGAATAGCAAAGGTCATTTCCGATGTGGATGAGTTCAAAACTAGGGGCATGTTTTTAAAGTGAGAGAAGAAAGATTTAAAAGGGACATGAGGGACAACTTTTTCACTCAGAGGGTGGTTCTTGTGTGGAATGCACAGCTAGAGGAAGTGATGGAGGCAAGAACAGTTAGAACATTTTAAAAGACATTTGGACAGGTACATGATTGGGAAAGGTTTAGCGGGATATGGGCCAAATGCAGGCAAGTGGGACCAGTTTAGTTTGGGAAACTTGGCTGGCATGGATGAGTTAGACAAAAGGTCTGTTTCCATGCTGTATGACTTTGACTGTTATTAAATGGTACAGTAACCTTGAGGGACTGAATGGCTTCCTTCTGCTTCAAATCCATATGTTCGCATTTCAGTGATTTTTATTTAATTCTCTCCTGGTATGTGGGTGTCACTGGCTGAGTCAGAATTTATTGCCCTTCCCTAGTTGCCCTTGAGAAGGTGGTGGTGAGCCGCTGCAGGTTGACTCACCAAACCCTCAGGGAGCGAATTCCAGGATTTTGACCCAGGGACACTGAAGGAATCGTGACATATTTCCAAGTCAGGATAATGAGTGTCTTGGAGGGGAACTTGCAAATGATGACGTTCCAAATCTCAAAATCCTTCACCTGAAAATTATGTATGTATGATATATATGTACATATATCTTGTATATGTGTAATATACCTTGTAAACTAGCTGATAGCAAGATATTGTCTTCTGGTTGATCTTTTTAATCTGTGCTTTTTCAACTATTGAGTCGTAGTTCATAGCTGGGATTTCTCCATTTCATGTTTCTGTTTCGTGTGCAAACACACAGAATCTAGACTGAAGTTGAAATGTTCTCCTCTGCCTTAATGTTGGCAATTTACAAGATGGTTTTGACAGGGACAGCTGTGTCATTTCGTTTGTTTACCATCTCAAGTAGGGTATGATACATGGGATTGATCAAAAAGTGAGCGGAAAATTTTAAAGGTTTTTTTAAGGAGTTTTTTTTATTATCCTTTCTTAATATGAGCAGCAAATAATGGTGTTCCAATGGAATGTGACATTTGGAGAAGTATTCTTTTGTCTACAGAAGCTTTATGCAATAGCCCACATTAGGGGGACTGTTTACCTGCTTGGATTTATGAATGTGTTTTTAATTTTTCAGAAATATTCTTATCCCAATTAATTCACATGTTAGTTTGTGGTTTTGCACTGCAGTCATATTCAAGTAAAAATGTTCTTCTGTGAGGTCAGAAAATATGTGAGAACGAACTGTCTGTTTTAATGCTTGCGCTGACTGAGCATGTCAGCAACCAGAGAGCAAACTGCCGTATCTTTCCCACATGAATCCCATGCAGTGTGTCTGTCTGACATTACATCAATCCTGCAGAAAGCAACGGGCAGGTGAAATAAATCATTTTGTTTTATTTTCTAATGTTGCACTTTGAATTTTATGCATTTTTTTTTGAAGAAAGTCTGTTTACATGCATTAGTATTTGAGAGATGTGGTACAAATTATTAACTGAATCCTGTTGAGCCAGTTTCAATTCACAGCTATTTCTATTTGTCTTAACATTGAAATTATAATCCTCTTTTTCTTTCCTCCTTTCCACTTTCAAATTGTACAACGGAAATGGAAGAGAGGGAAAGAGCATGTTGAGGTTTGATTTTTAGTAGAACCTCTTGTTCACTCTGCATCCAGATATATTTAGCTGCTTGTCCAATGGATTGTTCTGTCTCTCCCACCCTGTGTACTTCCCCTGATGTATTAACAGGAATTGAAGGCCCGGGGACTCTCTGGTCTGGTCTGTAGGGCTATCTTCTCCACACTAACAGCAGAAACATCACACCCAAACACATCTGTTTCCTGACCTACACGTCCAAACCTTCTCTTCCCACCCCCAGCCTTACCAGCACTTTACACCCCCTTACAGCTCTGTCATCTCAACATTGAAAATGGGGTTGATAAGGGAAGAAATAATCTTTGGGACAATTACTCTATCAAAGTCAGCTAAATGATCTGAACCAGTCCAGATAGTTCACAGGGACTAAGTATTGTCTATAATGATACCTGAATTCTACATGTTTGTGAGGGGACCTGCCCTGGAGCAATAACTGGAGAAACCACCTGCACAGTGCAGCAAATTGTCACCTCTGTAATCCACAGCATATGTGCATAGCCACATGATTCATTTCAGCAAGGATAAAGGTGAGATACCTTGGAGAATTGTGTTGAATTGTCTCTTGCCTGTATTTGTGTGTAAAGTCATACAGGCAACATTCGTATTCTGCACTATACAGTTGGATTATTAAATGATTACCCTTTCGAAGTAGCACAAATACTGATTTACTTGTAGCTGTTCAGCTGACACATGTATCCCCGAGTGTTTCTGATGCCTTGATACATTCAGTCAGCTTGTACCTTAATGGAGTATAAATAGATACATCACATTTATTTCATGCACAGTGATGCAGCATATTTGTGTAATATCTCATCGACCAAGAGGGCTGGGTCTGAATTGTAGGAAAGAGACTGGCTTCTGTCAGTTTCACTGGGCACAGCGTTAATTAGGTGCCTTGCTAATTGAAAGACAGATTGACTTTTATGAGAGTTAACAAGGTGTAGAGCTGGATGAACACAGCAGGCCAAGCAGCATCAGAGGAGCAGAAAGGCTGAAGTTTCGGGCCTAGACCCTCCTTCAGAAATGGGGGAGGGGAAGGGGGTTCTGAAATAAATAGGGAGAGAGGGGGAGGCGGATAGAAGATGGATAGAGGAGACAGACAGGTCAAAGAGGCGGGGATGGAGCCAGTAAAGGTGAGTGTAGGTGGGGAGGTAGGGAGGGGATAGGTCAGTCCAGGGAGAACGGACAGGTCAAGGGGGTGGGATGAGGTTAGGAGGTAGGAGATGGGGGTGGGGCTTCAGGTGGGAGGAAGGGATAGGTGAGAGGAAGGACACGTTAGGGAGGCGGGAACGAGCTG
>NC_063358.1:3412907-3422999 GCF_021869965.1 Rhincodon typus
TTCAAAATCTCCCCTCCCCCTACCGCATCCCAAAACCAGTCCAGCTCATCCCTGCCTCCCTAACCTGTTCTTCCTCCCACCTATCCCCTCCTCCCACCTCAAGCCGCACCTCCACCTCCTACCTACTAACCTCATCCCGCCCCCTTGACCTGTCCGTCCTCCCTGGACTGACCTATCCCCTCCCTACCTCCCCACTTACACTCAGCTTTACTGGCTCCATCCCCGCCTCTTTGACCTGTCTGTTTCTTCTCCACCTATCCTCTCCTCTATCCATCTTCTATCCGCCTCCCCCTCTCTCCCTATTTATTTCAGAACCCCCTTCCCCTCTCCCATTTCTGATGAAGGGTCTAGGCCCGAAACGTCAGCCTTTCTGCTCCTCTGATGCTGCTTGGCCTGCTGTGTTCATCCAGCTCTGCACCTTGTTGTCTCAGATTCTTCAGCATCTGCAGTTCCTGTTATCTCTGACAAGTGGTGTAACCTGTTTTTTTAGCAACTTCTCGTGGTTAAATAAAATAAATCCCTGACAGTCACATTAAAATCAATGAGTAGTAATTTATTTATCTCGCTCTAACAAAGAACAAATTAACTAAACTATTAGCAAACTGAATAAATCCCTTGTAACCATTAACAATTCCTGAATAAAACAAGTCTCTAATAGTATGCTGTTCCAATAAATACAAGTCCCACTTATATTGAAAAAAAAATTAGTCTGTTGAAATTACAGCCTAGTTATGTGTATTCCAGAATGTTCCGTGCTTGCTGCATTGATTCTTCTATCAAGAATATTCACTGGTTGTTTCATGGGTACCTTTGTTATTTCGATAATGCTTTCTCTATGACATGGAGGAGTCTGTGAGACCCAGTGATTCTCTCTTGAGAGCTGAGGGCTGTTAACCCTGGCAGATGGCAGTTATCTCTAGGATTTTGTCCAACTGCCCCCTTCTTTTATACTCTTGATGACACATCAATATTTCTTACAGTAGGATTGGTCCTATGTTGTCAAAACCATCAGATTTAAATTTAATAGATTTTTGATATCTAAGTGCCTGGTTCAAATTGATTGACTAAATCCAAAAGCTTGTTGTCTTGGTAAACACTGTTGCTTGGCCTGCTAACTGTATGGCCTTTTGATACAAATCTTTCAATTTGGGTGCTCTCTGTGTACTTGCAAACTTTCAAGCTGCACTCACAGACATCCATTTTAAATCTCTAAGCATAGAAAAAGCATATCATCTTTTAAAGGGACCATGCAATGATTTTTTTTTTTTAATCCCCCCCTAGCATTTTACCAACATCGAATTCTAACTTCCTGCCTCCCAATCCAGAAGTAGTCTACCCAACTTCGCAACATGAATGAGATAGAATGGGAACAAACAGATGCTTCAATGAGAAGATAGAAATAGTAAATATGTTATGTTTTGAGAACTCGGAATAACTTATCAGGGCATAATTCAATTGAATATGTTGATTTTGGATTTATATACATTATTATGAAAGCAATGTGCAGATGTGACTGTTATATATAGGTTAAAGTATGGGAACTACAAGATGAAACATATAAAATCCAAAACGTGTAAATCCTAATGGGACTGGACAGGCTCGATGCAAGAAGAATATTTCCAATGTTGCGGAACTAGGGGTCACAGTCTAAGAATGAGGGGTAAGCCATTCAGGACTGAGATGAGGAAGAATTTCTTCACTAAGAGAATTGTAAACCTGTGGAATTCTCTCCCACAGGGGGCTGTTGGGGCCAGTTCATTAGATATTCAAGAGGGAGCTGGACATGGCCCTTGTGGCTAAAGGGATCAAGGGGTAATGGGGAGAAAGTGGGAATGGGATACTGAAACTGCATGATCTGCTATGATCATATTGAATGGTGGTGCAGACTCAAGGCTCCTGTTTTCTATGTTTCCAATGAATTGAAAGGAATATCCACAATTTGGAAGAGATATAGCAGTGAGGTAAACACCAAACAATAAAACCAAAGAACTATGGATGCAGGAAGTCAGAAACAAAAACAGAAATTGTTAGAAAAACTCAACAGGTCTGGCAAAGCATCTGTGGAGAGAAATCAGAGTTAACGTTTCGGGCTCAGTGACCTGAAAAAAAGAGAGTTATGAAGAAGGGTCATTGGACCCGAAATATTGATTTTGTTTTCTGTCTGTAGATGTTGCCAGACCTGCTGAGTTTTTCCTGCAATTTCCATTTTTGTTCTACCAGTTGGACACTGTTTAAGAAATAAAGAGAAGTGGAGGATCTTGTATGTCCATTTGAAATGGTAGTTCAAGCATTTATGCCTAAAAGCCAGCAATCTAGAATGGCAATAATTCTATAAGAGAATGCTATTGAACGAAATAATCTGTAGGTGTGCAGTGCCATTGCAGGTCATTCATGACCATCTGATGTAGTGCAGAGAAGAAATGTAACCTAACATTGAAATGTTAGGTACAAATTACCACATTCAATGTACTACTGCATTGAACAGACTAACATTTACATCGACAGTAGGTTTGGCATAGGGGTAGTGTATGATTAGTTGGTAACAAGGAATTGAAAAGGGTACTTTACCTTTGGGGTAGGTGCATATCCAGCATGAGAGAGAAATTAAGGAATGTGTGGAATGTGCTAGGCTACCATTACCAGAAGGACACAGACCTCATCCAATTAGATAATTGAAAGGCAGATGAGGCAGCTAAGGAGGGAGCTACAACTGTCCCTGAGCTCTGGGAGACGGTGGTGGCAGTTGGGCCAGAGGAATTGAATATGGTGGAATTACTCAGGAACGCGGCAGAGGAGGTACCGATGGCATCTGGCGGAAAGTGTAAACAATTGTAGCACCACACTGCACTCAGCATAACCTTTCAAAAATGTGACATGGAAATGTGCTTGTATGGGAGAGAAGTCATGATGGGAAGGATGGGTAGCTACTGGTGGTGGCAGGAAATGGAGAGAGACATAGAAAAACATTGCCTGCCTGGGCCTGGTATATGCCTAATATAACTTGGAAAGACCAGTCAAATTTTATGTATCACACCAGCCTGACCAAAGGGGCCGTGCGAGCAGTTGCAAAGAGATATAACAGGACCCCTGTCATTGAGTTGAGGAAAGACTTATGTTTGATCATTATTGACCAATTTACAAGGTTAATGGAAGTCTATCCCACATGGGATTGTTCAGCTCGAGTGGTGGGTCAAAAATCATAGCAGCCATGAGCAAATCAATTACTCGTATAGCCTTGTTCTGCTCCTCCAGCTTCTGGTCTTATGGAAGAGGAAATCTCAAGATGGAGAGTGCCATTACAGATTCAGATCAGGGAACATGTTTTACAAGGCAAGCACTTAAGGAAGTTTGTTAGTGACTGGGAATCAACTTTACAACCCCTATACCCACAGAGCTCAGGTATGGTCGATCAAATTGGAGGAATAGCTAACATCATCCTGGAGATAGGGAGGGAATGTGAAAACGTGGTGCCAAAAATCCCAATGGGACACAATGCAGCACCCAGTGGAGAGACTAGATTAACTCCATATGTGTTAATGGCAGGAAGGGAGTTGAGATTGCAAGGGGATGTTGTGACTGGGAGTAGGAGGTAGGACCCTCGAGAGAGCGAGAATTAAGCAGTTGGTGGGAGAAGTTTTTAAGGAGACGGTGAGAGAGTTGTGGCAGCAGATGCCTGGACTGAGACAAGATGTTAGAGCTCAGTAGATTGTACACAACATACAACGGGAGGAAACAATGGAGCCATGTCCCCAGAATAGGGGGTAAGGTATCTGAAGAAAACAGGCTTTGCCCTGAATTGTACATACAATAACGGTCAGTACTACATGTGTCTGCATGAGTATGAAAGAAACGGGGCACTGGAATCACTGGTCACAATTAAAACAAGTCACTAATTGATCAATATTTTCCAGAATGATTAGTCACAGGAGCAATTGCATCATGCTAACTGTGATAGTGCTGTGCATTGTGGGGTATTAATGGATCCCTCAATAACTCCTAAAGAGCTATCCACAAACAGATGGCTAATGTACAATGGAATTGCTTGATACCTGGACCAGTGTAACTTACTCATACGGTGGATGGCACATAATGCATGACTTGTGATGGTTTCATTAATGCTGCACAAGTGGTAGGAGAGGGAATGAGTCACAAATTGATAGTAATATGCTTAAAGTTTATAATCGATATTCCAATAGCACTTGGATCCTTCTCGGTAGACGAACTACTATATCTTTGACAAGTAATGATGTGCAACTTGGTTTCACTGCCACCATGCAGATCTATGACTGGGCAGCAACATTTCAAACAAAGCCCGAACATGGTCTGCATGCCTAAGTGGTTCAGTGATGAGGTTAGCAAAACTGGCAATATGAATATAAAGTCATACAGCATGAAAACAGACCCTTCGCTCCAACTAGTCCATGACAACCAAGTTCCCAAACCAACCTAGTCCCACTTGCTTGCATTGGGCCCATATCCCTCCAAATTTCCAAACCTTTCCTATTCATGTACTCATCCACATGTCTTTTAAATATGTCACTGTACCTGCACCCACCACTTTCTCTGCCAGTTCATTCCACACATGAACCAGTCTCTGTGTAAAATAATTATCTCATATCCTTTTTAAAAGTTTCTCCTTTCACCTTATAAATATGCCCCCAGTTATATTTATATATCTACTATAAATAGAACAGCTGTGTGTGTGTGTGTTTGTGTGTGTGTTTGTGTGTGTGTTGGTGCATGTGTGTGTGTGTCTGTGCTTGTGTGCGTGTCTGTGCATGTGTGTGCCTGTACATGTGTCTGTGCGTGTATGTGTGTGTGAGAGAAAAAGAGACAGTGTACGTGTGTAGCATGTTTCTGTTGAGCTTTACGGGAGCTTTCTGATGTGGATTGTGATACACCAAAATGAGTGTCATGGCCCCTGGAGTTGATTAAGCCAATTAAAATTGAACGACCATAATGCTCCGTACAAAGGGACAAAAAGAAACCTGTTCTGATGCAGGAGTGCAGGGCTCTACTGGGGATTTCCAAAGGGGAGTCTGATACAAAACTGACACCATGAGTTCCTACACTGATTAGATCAATGAATGTTTGACTACTATAATTCTCCTGTAAAAAAGAATGTTCTTTGATGCCAATTTCTTACCACTGCAATAGTTATTACCGTGTAGCACTCGGAACAGTGGCGTGTGTAGGAATGATTTAGAAGAACAAAAATCAAATAATTTCAAAATTATTGAAGTGCAGCAAGCTGGGAAAGGAGTGCATCATTTCTTTCTCCCAGTTGAGGGACTTTTTCAGTCGACATTTGAAGAAAGTAGAGCATACTTAATGTCTTCATCCAGACGGCATTGGAGGAAGATTATCCGTGACAACAACCTGGGATTGTACAGCAGTGTTGCTGCTGCTTCAACAATTAACCCTTACGATCCCAGTCTGATCAACAGTGCTAGTAACTCCTTAAATGCAAAAATCAACACCACAAATTTGATCAAATGGACCAATGGTCCAATTAGTATAAAACTGATGTGGAATGGGTTATAAATATTAATATATTAATCAACATTGATATGGCAATTCCGGTTATACTACAGGCATCACCCCTTAAGATATTCTAGAGAGTAGAAAATATTTGGATAATTAAGGGAGATTATTCTGTAGGGTTTCATGATATACCATCATATGCAATAGCAATAGAAAGCAATATAGTAAGCACCACTCATTATGTGTCCATCACAACATATCCCCACCCCACCTATATTTATATTATCAGCAAATTCGAATATTATACTCTGCCCCACCTTCAAGTCATTAATACAGACAGTAAATAATTGAGGTCAAAGGATTAATCCCTGGGACACTCCACTAGTTACGTCATTCCAACCTGAAAAAGACCTATTCATCATGACTCTCTGTCTTCTATGTGCTAACCAGTCCTCAATCCATGCTAATACATTGTCCTAATACCATGAGTTCAATCTTGTGCAGTAACGTTTTACACGGCACCTTATCAAATGTCATCTAGAAATCCAATTACACTGTATCTAATGGTTTCCATTTAGCAACTCTGCTTATTATATCCTCAAAGAACTCTGGCCAATTTATCAAACAAGCTTTCTGTTTCACAAAATCATGTTGACTCTGTCTGATTGTGTTAAGCTTTTCTGAATGTCCTACTATTTCGTCCTTAATAATAGACTGTAGCATTTTCCCAATGACAGATGTTCGACCAACTGGTGTATAATTTTGGCCTTTCTGTCTCTGTCCCTGTTGAACAGGAATGTCACATTAGCAGTTTTCCAATCTGCTGGATACCTCCTGGAATCCAGTAAATTCTGGAATATTTCTGCAGACTCATCCTTTAAAACCCTTGGATGCCAGTCATCAGGTCCTGGTAACGTGTCTGTCTTGACTCCCATTAGTTCATTAAATGCTATGCCCTTTATGATAGAGATTGTTACAAGATTTCTTCTCTCATTAGCACTTTGCTATTATCTTTTGGATGTGTATGGGCTCCTCCACGATCAAGATTGATGCAAAATATTGGGTTTAAATTATTTGTCATTTCCCAGTTCCCATTTTAAATTCTACAGTCTCACACTTACTTCAGCCCTTCCCATGTTATATACCTTTCAAAGATCTTGCTGTTTGGTTTCCTATTTCTTTCCAATTTACTTTCGTAATCAATCTACTCCCCCTTTATTAGTTTTTAGTCAACCACTGCTGGTTCTTAAAAAAAAAATCCCAATCTTTGTTTATCAGTACTCCTCATCAGGTCCTTCATTTTGACCAGAATAAATTTCCGCTAAACATTATGAATTATTTGCTCAGTAGTCCGCTGCTGCTTGCTCATTTGAATGTCCCCATGGTCTATTTTTGACACCAGCTTCAGACATCACTTTATTTATGCCTCTGTAATTGTCCTTCTTTAATTTGAGGACACTGCTCTGAGACTCAAATTGTGCTCCTTCAAATGGAATTTGAAATTCTACCATGTATCAGTCACTACCCCTTACAGGATACTTAACTATGAGATATCTTATTAATCTTAATACATTACACATTACTAGATCTAAAACAACCTGTTTCTGAGTAGGTTATGCAATGTACTTGGCTAGGAAACAAACCTTGATGCACTCTACAAATTCGACTTCCATGTAACCTGATTTGTCCAGTCATTATGCAGATTAAAATCACCCATCACTATTGTAGTGCCCTTCTTAATGCTTTCATTATTTCCATTATACTTTGTCCTACAGTAAGGCAACTCTTCAGGGACCTAGAGATGACTCCCACCTGTGATTTCCCCCATTGTAATTCCTTATTTCGTACAAACTGATTCCACATCCTGTTCCATAGCACCTGTATCACTATTCAACACTGCACTGGTACTTTCCTTTACTAATGAAGCCACTCCAACCACTTTTTCTTTTGCCTATTCTTCCAGAATCTCAAATACCTTTGAATATTGTGTTCCAAGTCTTGCTCACCCTGAACCTGGCTTTTTAATAGCTATCAAGTCATATTCATTCATTGTTACTTGTAATGTCAAATCATGTATCCTGTTACAAATGCTGCATGCATTCAGATAAAGAGCCTTAAGCTTTGTCTTTTTACCATTATTACTTACTCAGGTTCTAATTTCTGCTGTGTTCTTTAGCATATGTTTTCTATCTTTTCCTGACACATTTTGACTGTTATTCGCCTTTTTACTACCCTGCATCTCTCAGCAAAACCTCTTTTCTAGTCCTAGTTATGTCACTAGTAGCAACATAAACTATGATGCCTGGATCCTTCCTCTCCCACCGCAAGTTCCAATCCAGCATAGAAGAGATGTCCCTGAACCTTAGCACCAGGCAAGCAACACAGCCTTCAGGATTCTGCGTCTTTGTTGCTGAAACAGTATTTATTCCGCCAACTGTACTTATCCCCCATTCCTGATAAATTCTTCTTTTTGCAACCCCCCCTTTTTGGGTGTGCTCTGAACCACTGTGATCAGTTCACTCATGCTCCAGCCAGTCTGTGTCCCCACCCGCACTGCAAGTAAGTACCCCGTACCTATTGAACAAGAACATTAGTTGTGGCTCCTCCGAAGCTAAATTCTGGATCTTCAAACCTGCCATTTGCAATGCATTCTGCAACTTGTGACTTTACATGTTCTGACTTCATTTATCAGTCCACTATGCAGTACTTTGTCACGTGCTTTTTGAAAATCCAATTGAATGCACCAAATAAAAAGTTAAGCTTTCAAGCTGCTTTATTGCAGAAGTAAAAATGAAAGGCAAGAAACGTAAGTGTCCATACAAACACAGTAATGTTTATAATGTCATTTAAATTGATTCAAATTCAGACTATTTGTACAGGCCAACTGATAGGACAGAAATATTCTGAGGCATTTAAACTGACTCAGCATTTTCCCTCCATCTGACCCAGAATGATGTGGAGGTGCCAGTGTTGGACTGGGGTGGACAAAGTCAGAAATCACACGACACCAGGTTATAGTCCAACAGGTTTATTTGAAATCACAAGGTTTCGGAGCGCTGCTGCTTCATCATAGTGAAGTCACTTTGGATATATTTAATTATGCTTCACCTGTTAGAATGCAACACGCGTCAGTGAAAAATATTCAGAGGTGACCAGAATTTTCATCTAGGAATTTCCTCAAGCATTTGCTCCTCATAGCAACTGAAGTCCACTAATTTAGTGGCTCGAGTGCCCATATCCTTGAGACCTCAGAATTCCTGACAAACCATGCAATGAAAGGGAATCAGAGGGGACAGAAACTGAGAGGCTGATAAAACATCTCTACAGGGCTCACTAAATCCACAGGGTATTAACCTTACAGCTGCTTTATCCATAGAATCATTGCAGTGTGGAAACAGGCTATTAGCCCAACAAGTCCACACCAACGCTCCGAAGAGCATCCCACCCAGACTCACTCCCCTATTCTATCTCTACGCTCCCCCTTGGCCACTCCAACCAACCCACACACACCCGGACACTATAGGCAATTTGGCATGGCCAATCATACTTGACCTGTACATCTTTGGGCTGTAGGAGGAAACCAGAGCACACCCACACAGACACAGGGAAAATGTGTAACCTCCACACAGACAGTTGCCCAAGGCTGGAATTGAACCCATGTCCCTGGCGCTGTGAGGCAGCAGTGCTAACCACTGAGCAACCATGCCGCCCTTTTACCCTTAAAAAAATTCCAATATATTAAGTTGGGGTTTACTTCTGAAATGCATTCCCTTAAAAGTACATAGGTCAGAAATAAAGGTCAACTGTCCAGTGGCATTGCAAGATGTCAAGAATGCCTGAACAGCAAGGGAGCAACTCACTCCATGATTTTTGCTTGTTATACGATTTGATGAGAAATTTATTTTTGGAAGGCTCCCCCACCTAATAAAATCAGAGATAGTAGGAACTGCAGATGCTGGAGAATCCGAGACAACAAGGTTGCGGGCTGGACGAACACAGCAGGCCAAGCAGCATCATAGGAGCAGAGAGAGGCTGATGTTTCGGGCCTAGACCCTTCATCAGAAAAGGGGGAGGGGAAGGGGGTTTTGAAATAAATAGGGAGAGAGTGGGAGGCGGATAGAAGAGGGATAGAGGAGAGGATAGGTGGAGAGGAAACAAACAGTTCGAAGAGGCGGGGATGGAGCCAGTAAAGGTGAGTGTAGGTAGGGAGTTAGGAAGGGGATAGGTCAGTCCAGGGAGGACGGACAGGTCAAGGGGGCGGGATGAGGTTAGTAGGTAGGAGGTGGAGGTGCGGCTTGAGGTGGGAGGAGGGGATAGGTGGGAGGAAGAACAGGTTAGGGAGGCAGGGATGAGCTGGACTGGTTTTGGGATGCGGTAGGGGGAGGGGAGATTTTGAAACTTGTGAAATCCACATTGATACCATTGGGCTGCAGGGTTCCCAAGCGGAATATGAGTTGCTGTTCCTGCAACCTTCGGGTGGCATCGTTGTGGCACTGCAGGAGGCCCAGGATGGACATGTCGTCTGAGGAATGGGAGGGGGAGTTGAAATGGTTCGCGACTGGGAGGTGCAGTTGTTTATTGCGAACCGAGCGTAGGTGTTCTGCAAAG
>NC_063358.1:3423499-3444098 GCF_021869965.1 Rhincodon typus
CCTCTATCCCTCTTCTATCCGCCTCCCACTCTCTCCCTATTTATTTCAAAACCCCCTTCCCCTCCCCCTTTTCTGATGAAGGGTCTAGGCCCGAAACGTCAGCCTCTCTGCTCCTATGATGCTGCTTGGCCTGCTGTGTTCATCCAGCCCTGCACCTTGTTGTCTCGGATTCTCCAGCATCTGCAGTTCCTACTATCTCTGATTGTTAGCAGCTCTCTGGGCAATTAGGGATGCAGAATAAATTTTTAAAAATCAGTTTGTATGAAGCTTGATTCCAGGTTGATGTGAGCTTATAAATCTCAACGGGAACAGTGGCTTGGGTACCTCTTTGGCCTCAGTGCCCTAAAACACTATCTAAGTTTCCTTTTCCTGATCACTCTGCAATAGGAGATTAGATGTGAATTCTGGGTAGGGATGCGATTGCAAGGCTATCTATGGCCTGGTAGTCAGCTGATTCCCAGGGAAAGGGTATTCCCTTGGGTGGAAAAGTAGAGAATCTCCTGTTTCCCTTGGAATTCCCTCCAATTCTATTTTCCAGAAGGAACAGGGCAGAAAATGTTCAGATGACACACAGGTAAGTCCAACTCACTATCAGTGGTTGTAAATATTACCAGCCCTGTTAATGCTCATCATTCATTGCCAGGCAACAATGTTAGAACTCATTTACCAATTAATGGGTGAATCTTGCATCATGATAAAGCATAAATTAGATTAAATTAAATCTGGCCATGCTTTAAAAAGTCTTGAACAATCCACTTACGAATAACTATTGGACTCAATTCATTATATATATCGAGACATGATTGAATTTGTCGAGAAATGATTGAATCTTTTATAGTTGATGGTGTTTTGTGAAGTTGTAATTACAGATGACTACTTATAAGCAATTTTTTGGGAAAACAATCATGCAGAACTAAAATATTCTTTATTTTAAAATTGTAAAGGTTAAATATTTCGTACTCAAACTTTCACATTTAAATAAGTGTCACTATCTGTTGGTTTAGATGCATCATCCCTGTATACTTACATTACTATAGGTTGTTTGGTTATTATCTTCAAGGGATTGGGGTAGCATCTATAATTTCATAAATTAGTAATTTGATTTAATGGTTTAACTATTTTAAGTTACTCCCTTTTAACCCAAAATGCGACGTCAGGACTCTGCTGTAAATGGAATGTGAACTGTTATTAACCTAAGAAATGCTGAGAGATGGAGATGATAAATGTATGGACATCCATACACAACTACCCTACATAGGAGAGGATTAATCCAATTGTTTACTGTAGGAAGGTCAATATTAATACAATGATGGAAATAGCAGGCAAGGGATGTTTAACAAGTTAATATCAATATGTTACTGACGGCTTGGCAGCACTTTCTGTTTGAGAATCTGTAAATTATACCACCAAACATTTGGCTCCTTCTTTATAACTCCTACCACTTCCTGGGTCTTTGCTTAAAGAAAACAGCAAGAAAATGATTTGCCACCTTACCCATAAACACATCTCCGAAACATCCCTGACCAAGTTTTTTGTCCAAAGTCAGGGACTGTCGATTTATCTCCCATGCATCTTTACCCAATCCTAGAGTCTGTGGTGTCTCACCCGGACAAGCCTTTGTTAACACATGGCACAAACCGTCAGTATGATCTGTAGGAATGGATGCAATGAAGGTAGGATGTAAACAGGTTCACATGCATTGGTGCTGACGGGACTTACAACAATTGCAGCTGTCAATGTTATCTTTTGGCTAACAGATTATTCTCATTTCAGTGCCTATGTCAGCCAGTTTGCAAGTGCTAATGGATTTGGAACTCAAAGGAACTATCTGTAAGAAAAAGTTCCATCTTCGGGCGCCATGCACACAGTCCTGGGTGAACTGTAGGGAGGCAGCAACAAAATAATCATACCGTTTCTCAGCAAGTTTTAAGAGGGTTATGAAAAATTCAACATCGATGTTATGAATTGTAGTGCTTCAGTTTGGAGGATTGATCTACCAGAAAAGGATCAAATAAATAAGGCTCATCAATGGACCAGCCAATATATTACTAATTTGTAATATATATTGGCTTCTTTGATCAATTTAAGGTCATTCACAGTGTATCCACCTGGGAAGAGGTGATGCTGAATTTGTAT
The DNA here is from genome assembly GCF_021869965.1 of Rhincodon typus. Lineage (NCBI taxonomy): Eukaryota > Metazoa > Chordata > Chondrichthyes > Orectolobiformes > Rhincodontidae > Rhincodon > Rhincodon typus. The sequence goes on from NC_063358.1 coordinate 3,425,636, forward strand.
AAGACATTAAATAGGTCACAGTTGAAATACTCTCTATACTTTTGGGAACACTGTTATTGTCAGGATATTGAAGTAAAGGACAGAATACAGATGGGAATGAAATGAGAGATTATAGCTTTGAAATAAAGCTAAAAAATGGTAACTTTTTTAAAAACAAAGAATATTAAAGTGACAATCTAAGGGAGATTCATGAAATGATGAATGGTTTTGTGAGGTTTAATTATGAAATCTGGATTCCACCAATTGACAGATCAAAGATTATTTTCCTACAGATAATTATTGGATCATGGATGCTGAGCATTAGCTGTCAAACTGGAAAAGTGCACATGATTTAAAATGACAGCATGATAACTATTTGGAAAGGGGGAATATAAGAGGAACACTGGGTAGGGAAATGGGTTCAGCATGGATTAATCCACTTGGAGGAGCCGTATCACTCCAGATGATTGGCTGGAAAATCTCCCTCTCTGTTGTAATTCATTCAATCCGAGCAAAGGCCAAATCAGTTCCATGATTGCAAAGGCTCAAATTGACAGCTTTATCCAATCTTAGAGAATAATGTGTCATTTCCACCAAATAATCAACACATCCATGTGACAGTGGCACAACTCTGAGTTGCTTCTTTAGCATGGAGTCATCAATGGGACATTTTGAGACCAAATGCCCATTTAGAATGATCACATGTCACTGCATATCTGCTGCAAGTCCCAAGTCTGCTTTGACATGGCATAATTCCTACCCATCCACACTTCCCCAAACTGCCCATTGCCCAGCTTCTTGATCAGCTGCAAGGACTCCCGAGGTATCTCCCACACATCTTTGGTTTTGACTGAAAGGTCTGCCAGTTTCGGCATGCCCTTGTGACATGGCACCACCAAGCGACAGCACAGGCCCGCAGCTCGCTCTATGACCAGGGTGTATCAGAGGCAGAGGAGAGAAAAGCAAGAAAAGCAGACAAGAGAGTTAACGGTGAGACAGAAGTAACCAACAGCAAACACAGATATGTAATTCCGGTAATGCACAATTATACTGCTTCACCAAAAGCACAGAATACAATGATGTCCTGATTGTAAGACTCTCACACACAACAATCTTCAAAATTCTGATGTTTTCAGCCAGAATTACTCTGTAATTTCTTACTATTGTTAAGATAGCTTAAGATCCCAGAAAATTTAAACTTGATTTCAAGCAGGGACTTTCAGTTTCCAGAATTAAAATTAAGCAATGCCTGTTTAGTGCAAACACACAGGTGATGGTATTAAAGGTGTAACGACTGAACGTACAGTCAGTTCTTAATGTCTAGTTATCACAGAAAGAATTATGAGGGCACGGCTGAGGATTTTATTGATGGTTAACTCATTGAAATTTATTGCATTGTCAAAGTTGAGTCTACAGGAGTAGTTACATTTTGTAGAAAACTTAAAGAAGATCTATTTCCCTTTTCGTACTCTTGCGTTCCTGCCTCCTATGTTTACATCTCATCATTACACCTCCAAAGAGTTCAAGAACGTCAGGCAAACAATGGCAAAATTCAGTAACGTTTATCTTTTCCTTCACAAATTGTTTAATAATTATTGTCCATTTTGCTAACAGATTTCAGAAAAAATCAAGCTTTCAATAGCAAAACTGGATTACATCATATTGCAATATTTTTCAAATTATGTTACATCTGTATTCACAAAATATTCTCTAAGATAGAGGGACATCGCTCGTTAATTGTTAACTAATCGAACGTAACAATTTTTATGCTGGGGTTCATGTAGGATGCTGTTATTTTGTAGAACATAGAACAGTATAGCACAGGACTTAATCCAATAATTTAATGTGCCCGCTGTGGACTTGTGACGATGCATAATCCTTAATATTGCTGTATTTTGTACTTTTAAGCTTCCCTTTTACCCTCCAACAACAATTTCTGCTTGATGCGAATCGTGTGTTTTTTAAGTTTTTGTTGCTGAACTTGAACCAACATTTTCTGTGTTAGGGCTTCAAGGTCAGAATGCAAGAACAAATCTTTCCTCTATCAGTATCTAAAGTAATTAATACTGTCAAATTCATGGATTGTCTCTTATATTGTACTGACGGTGATTTTTATTCGAAAGTTTTAAATACTTGGGTTTAATATTAACCAATGGACATCTTCTACCAATTCAGAAGATTCAACAAATCTCAATAACCTTTTGAATTAAATGAACTTTAGATCTGGTAAGAGTCCAAGACCATTAGTGCACATAATTGGGCAAAAGGCTTTAACTAATATTTCCCAGAAAATTCACAGACAGGAGACAAATATTCACACACGACAATGACAGGGTCTTCATTTCTGAGGTTATTTAATAATTAAGCATTAAGCTTGAGGTTCACTGGTACTGAAGCACTAGTTTACACCTTCGGAAGTGGTTTAGAAAATTAATCTGGTTTCAGTCTGGTTCTAACATGAGTGACACCAGCGGCCCTGCCCAACAGCAGCAACACAGAGACACGGACTGAGCTTTTCTGAGCAGTCACAAAGGCAAGAAGCAAAAATCATTTTTAAAAATTGCACATCATCAGAACTTCTAAAAGCAATTCCTTAAACCTGTTTCAGTCTTATGTACAAATTGGTGCACTGGGACTCAATTCTGTTTTAAGTATTTATCACCAATAAACATTAACATCCAATAGACATTGAAGAATCCATGAATATCCAGTGAAAGTGTTAATAACAATAGCCCAATACTAAACATTTTAGAGACAACATGTTTTTTCCAAGTTTGTCTTCTCACATTAATGGTTTTGATTTGCGTCTGTAACTCTTGACTATTTGCTAGCAGTGAAAGTAACAGCACTGCATCATTCTACGCAGCAAAGTACATTAAGCAGTTTTTAGAGGCAAACATGAACATGTCAGAGCAGAACATTTTATCAGCTTAGAAATAAATTGCAGCAAAATGATCTTTGTGGTAATTATATCAGTCAGTGCTTCTTCACTACATCTGTTATACAGCCAAATTCTATTTAACTACCAGCTTTAATTCCTCATAATCCTGAAATGATTGTTTTCGATTTGAGTGTACAAATATAAATTTACTTTTTCTTATTTCAATGAAGGATCTAATAACTAATTAAGTCGATGCTTTAAGAGAGAGATGTGTGATTGAATGCACAATGTTTCCTTTCCTGTTGTATGTATTAAGAATGTCTCAATTCTCAGTTTATGTGTTCACTCAATCCTGTGATGCACTGCAAATACCTCACATGGTAATATAGGTGCCATAGCAATGCAGCTCTTTGCTTAGTGTGCCACTGGCAGCATGGATAGAGAATTTTGCATATATAGAAGTACCAAATGGAAGGCAGTCATTTACTGAACAAGGTCAAAATAAAAATCGATCACGCCACACCCATTCTGATAAGAGTTTCTGAGAGTTGTGGCTGGGATTGATCTGGTGGGAAGGATCTCATGAGGAGAAACCTTGATTTTAGAAGGTTAACACATACAGCTAAAATACTGTTTACACATGTTGCCACCTTTATATTTTGCTTCTTAAAGTGGTTTTAACCATAGAATGTGTCAGTGGGGAAAATAATGTATCAGACAGTTTTTTCAACCTTTTGCTGAATTAGCTCAGGTTCTAACATTGTCACTGTTATGAGACAGTGTAATTTTCAGAAGGTTTTATTGTTAGATATTATCGGACATTCCACTAATTCTTATTTTTGGAACTGTTGCAGACTAAATCACAGAGTGAAAGCACATTAAATAAAAATCAACATATGAGCTGCAAATATCGCTTAATAACTCATAACATCAAGATCTACTTGAGATATTTGGTCAGAGTGGGGTTAGAAGACAGTCAATCTACAAGGGTGTTCTTCAAGGGTATATTTCTCCAGTTTCTGTTTGTGGGGTTACTGGTCACCCTGCTATACTCACAGTTAGCACAGAATCACAAGGGAGGTGATGGTCTAGTGGTATTATCGCTGGACTGTTAATCCAGAGACCCAGATAATGTTCTGGGGACCCAGGTTCAAATCCTGCCACGGCAGATGGTGGAATTTGAATTCAATAAATATTTGGAATTAAGAATCTAATGATGACTGTGAATATATTGCCGATTGTCAGAAGGAAACATCTGGTTCACTAATGCCCTTTAGGGAAGGAAACTGCCATCCTTACCTGGTCTGGCCTACATGTGACTCCAGACCCACAGCAATGTGGTTGACTCTAAATTGCCCTCTGGGTAATTAGGGATGGGAAATAAATGCTGCCTAGTCAGTGACACCCTTATCCCATGAATGAATAAAAACAAAAATCATAGAATCCCTACAGTGTGGAAGCAGGACATTTGGCTCTTTGACTCCACACCGACCCTCCAAAAATCATCCCACTCAGACCCACCCCATCCCAGTAACCCTGCATTTCCCATGGCTAATCCACCTAGCCTGCACATCCCTGGATACTATGGGCTATTTAACATGGCCAATCTACCTAACGTGTGCATCTTTGTACCATGGTGACCACAGAAACATCATTGATTGTTGTAAAATCCCATCTGGTTCACTAGTGTCCTGTAGGGAAGGAAATCTGGCTTCCCTACCCAGTCTGGTCTACATATGACTCCTGAGCCACAACAAAGTGCCCTCTGAAACAGCCACACCTAGTCATTCAGTTATCAGGGGCAATTAGGGATGGGGAATAAATGATAACCTTGTCAAGACCTCCCACATCCTTTATATTAATAAAGAAAATAAACAAAGATTTCATTGTAGGATTGGGTGTGGAGAAATGGTGTCTCAAATGGGAAAGCTACCTGTCCTTCCTTCCAATTAAATGAATAGACATAAATTTGGCCGTCTCTCTCAAGGAGCCTTGTCTCATTCCTTGAGCTGATTTCAAGCAGTCGCCATACTAACCTGCTCCCAGGTGCTGGATCAGGAAAATATACCTACAATTTCAGGCAATGAATAAAGGTCAATTTGTTCTGAACACCTCGAGCAGATGCATTTAACCAAATGTTGTTTATTCAGAAATCGTGTAGGTACGAGATCATGTGAGGTGGAAAATTGACAGCCAAATTTTTGTTAGACAGGAAACACTTAAGAAGCTAACATGAATTCTCAATCATAATATAAACTTAACAACTCTACATAATTAGGCAGTTACTGGAGTACTGCCAGCCAAATATTCTCAGATTGATGTTGAATATCAGGATATAATCAAATTGCACTCATGTATTTTTCAATCACAAATACTCAATGACACAAGCTGCAAAAATATTACTAACACGTGGAGAAACTCGTTGTAATTTTAAAAATGGAGAAAATATTGGTTGGTGCATTTTGGTTTGAAAGCCAATTTTATTTAAAGTTTCATGTTTAATTAATGATAATGTTTTACTTTAGTTTTAGAAGGCACATTCCTGTAAAATTAGTAAGTGGCCAACATTGAGTTACACTAACTTATTTTTTGACAATAATTATCGATCCTGCCCAAATGTTTCATATATTTTTGTTATAGTCTCACTTATATATCGCACATACCTGTGTAATGATGGACCAACTGCTGGACAGTCTCAAACTGGGCTCGTGTCGTGATATAATACCCACCATTATCCAGTTTACGAATTTTATAATGTTTCACATGATCTCCTTTCACCTCATCCCAATCCCGAATGGATAAGGAGTAGGCACCTGGTTACACAGGAAGGCAGCTTGTCATTAGATATGTTCAGATGGAATGCATGATATTCTCACCATCATACCAGTCTATCATTGCAGACTTTAGACCAACAGAATAGACAGGAAAGATTCAACATGCTATCCTCTCCGAACCTCTGCAATCTCCATTAATGATGTCTGTCCTAGGGCTGTGTATACACAAGCCTCAGAGTATGTTTTCAACCCCATACCCTTCCATTCCTCACTCTTTCTCAAGTTCATTAAGGTGCAGAATATCCATCTCAGGGCAACATTTCCAAATTCTGGCAGCCGTAACCATGGGAAGTTCAAAGATTCCTGGCTCAGATGGAAACTATTCTCTTTCAATTCCCTAAACCCAATCTGAGTAATATTCAGTCAGAAGTCACACGACACCAGGTTATAGTGCAACAGGTTTATTTGAAATCACAAGCTCTCAGAGCGCTGCTCCTTCATCAGGTGATCAAGTAATACTCGATTGCTTTGGGTGTGATTACCAATTCAGATTACTGAAAAATGGACAGTTCAACAAGCTGGATTTAGATTGCACCTTTTACATAGAAAAATGTCGTAGAGGCACTGAAGCCGTAGTTTTGTACTATTGACTTATACCCATTAGGAATTGGATTTAAACTGCCTCAATCTGTTTGATGCAACAAAGGTTCACCAGACATATTCCTTGGACAGTTGGACTGTCCTATGAAAAGAAATTGGGCAAACTGAGTTTGTATTCTTGAGAATTTCAAGGAACGAGGGTGATCTCACTGAAACCTTCAAAATACTTAAAGGGATACTTAAAGAAATTGCTCACAAAACTCAGCAGGTCTGGCAGCACCTGTTAAAGAGAAGAGCTAACCTTTCTGTTTCAGATCTCCAGCATCCACAGTTTATTTTTGTTTTATTGAAAGGGATAGACAGGGAGGATGCAGGTAAGATGTTTCCCCTGGTTGGAGAGTCTAGATTGGAGGGAGGAAAGGGGGCACGGTTTAAAAATAATGGGGAATGCCACTTCGATCCAAGATAAGGAGACATTATTTTACTCCGAATCTATGGAATCCCTACCCCAGGGAAGGAGCAACCATGTGTTGACAGAGGTGGGGGGGTGCACAGGTCAAGCAGGAATGACCATTATCTATGCAATTGAGACATATTGAGACATCATCCAGGGCTCTTTTAACCTCTCATCTTGATTTACCACCACAACATCCAAGGCAATTAGGAATGTCAGCAAAGCCTAAAATCTGTGAAAGAATAAAAATACTTCACTCCTCTCTTTGATGGAATCCTACTTTCTCTAAATGTGAGCTCATTGAAAACGATGCTGTCTCTGTCTTCATTCGTTCAAGGTTGCCATTCATCCATCACTCCCCTGCTGTTCACTGAACCACACCGGTGCCTGGCCTCACTGGTTGAGCAACACCTTGATTCTCAACTTGGAGACAATAAGGACTGCAGATGCTGGAAGTCAGAATCTATGAGTGTGAGGCTGGAAAAGCACAAGCACGTCAGACAGCATCTGAGGATCTCCAGGCCAAAACGTTTTTGTTCCTGCTCCTCAGATGCTGTGCTTTTGCAGCCTCACACTTACAGACCTTGGTTCCCAACCCTGTTTTCATATCCCTCCATATCTCTGTGACCTCCTCCAGCTCCACTCCCCTTCATGATATCCATGCTCCTTCAAATCTGGCAGCCAGCGTAGTCCTGATTAGAATCACTCCACCATTGGCTACTGTGCCTTTAGTTGCCTAAGCTCTGAAATTCCTTCCTTAAACCTTGACATTTTCTCCTTCTTTGTGGCACGTCTGAAAACGATGTCTATGATGCAGCTTTTGATCATTTATCCTAATTCTATCTTATACAGTTCCGTGTCACAGACTGTTTGACATCTCTCTGACTGGAGAATCTTAGAATGTTTCACCATGTTAAAGGGTCTCCATAATTGCAAGTTGTTTTGATGAATTCAGTGTAAATGCATATTCAGAAGGTGAGCTCAGTAGTGGAAGATGACTGATTTAAAAATGGAAAATGCTGGAAATGTTCAGCAGGTCTGGTGGTGTCTGTGGAGAGGGGAATCAGGCTAACATCTCAGACTGCAGATGTATTCGGCTTGACAACAGGGTCAAGAACTTGAAACGTTAGCTTGGTTTCTCTCTACTGCTCAGAATGCCCTCATTCGTTTTTCAGATTTCCAGCATCTGCAGTATTTTATTTTTGAGTCAGCTGACTGTATTGCAGAAACAGAAATTGCTAGTAAAACTCAGCAGGTCTGGCAGCATCTGTGGACAGAAATCAAATTTAACATTTCACATCGAGTGCTCTTTCCTCAGAAGTCTGACTTATTTCCACAGATGCTGCCAAACCTGCTGAGCTTTTCCAGCAATTTTTGCTTTTGTTTCTGATTTACAGCATCCGCAGTTCTTTTGGTTCTCATTTTGTCTGTATTGCAGCCTGGGGTTGTGGAGTTCCAATGATGGTGGCCTTTAGAGTTCCTCAGCCCTGCAGAGGTGCTTGACCTACCTTTGGTTGTCTCACTCTCCCGTATGAGGAAGGTGCCTCGAGGGTTACCAGGGCACAGCAACATCCGCTCAGCATCCTTCCGACCCATCTTACCAAAGTACCATCTGCACAAAGAACAACAGCATTAAATACTCCTCATGCTGGGGTCACCAAGAATTTATTAGTCTGCAGGTGATTTTTATTGCTAAGTGTATGCTCAGAAGTACTTCCATTATCAGATAAAGAAGTGGCAGCCATTTGATTGCAGCAATTAAATAGAAGGCAAAGTTCGAATGGCTGCTCCAACTGAGAAAGGTTGTAAATGTTTATTGCCATCTGCTGTGATTGTTTTGTAAAATGTCACAATGTAGTTTAGTAACGTACTCTTCAGCTTGGATGGAGTTGACAGGGGCCACGTAATTACTGGGGACATATCCTGTTTTCCCGGTTGTCAATGATCGAGCCTCCCACCAGTCTCCTTCTCTGAAAAATAATTAAGATAAATAGAGCATAGTTAGTGTCTTTGGTTCTTTGTCAGAAGTAGAATCATAGAATTTTACAGGGCAGAAGGTGGCCATTTGACCCATTATGTCTATACCGACTCCTGAAAGTGCCACCGAGCTAGTCCCACTCTCCAGCCCTATCTACGTAATCCTCTACATTTGTCGTTTTCAAATATATATGCAGCTGTCTTTTGTAACCTCCTATGGAATCTGCCTCCACCATCCTCCCAGGCAGCACATTCCAAATCCGAACAAACTCTCTGAGTAAAGAATTTTCTCCTTATTTCATTTCTAGCTTTCTTGACAGTAGACAGAGATCTTGTACACACCCTCCCCTTGGCTACAGATTCCCAAACCAGACCTCACAGTCACTGAAAACAAACCACCTCTCTGTTCAGTCCCAACATTCTGCTCACTTGGGAGTGCCCTATCCAATAATATTTGGCTGGACGATAGAATTAACTGTTGTCTGGTTCAAACATGCTCAGTGTTTGGCAGGATCACTCAGAGACTTCAGAAAGAGCATGGAGTTTGGCTCAGAATAAAAACCAAAATCTAGCGAGCAGTGGATCTGACATCACCTCATTTTGGGTGTGGGACATGGAGAACCTTACAACATCACATGAATTAAGTAGAAGCACTCCTGCTTCTGAGATCCTATAGTAGGACAAAGTTCTGGGATTCTTGCGAAGTGCTACATCAGAGACAACTCTCATTGGCGCTGAGCTTGGCTGGGTCAGTCGTAGAGTCATACAGCATAGCGACAGACCCTTCGGTCCAAACAGTCCATGCTGACCATCATCTCAAACTAAACTAGTCCCACCTGCCCGCGCTTGGCCAATACCCCTCCAAACATTTTTTATTCATGTGTTTATCTAAATGTCTTTTAAGCATTGTAACTCTATCCACATCCATCACTTCCTCTGGAAGCTCATCCCACACTTGAACAAGACTCTATGTAAAAAAATTGCCTCTCATGTTTTTTTTAAATCTTTCTCCTCTCACCTTAAAAATGTGCCCCCTAATGTTGAAATCCCCCACCCAAGGGAAAAACACCTGCCATTCACCTTATCTACTTCTCTCATGATTTTATAAACCTCTATCAGGTCACCTCTCAACCTCCTACACTCCAGGGAAAAAAAGTCCCTGTCTATCCAGCCTCTCCTTGTAACTCAAAACTCCATTCCTGGTAACATCCTGATAAATCTCTCCTGAACCTGTGGTTCACATGAAGGGTTCCAAGGTTACCGAAGAGAATCCTGTCCAACCAGCTCCACATGGGGAACCCCAGCACAGCAGGGCCCAGTAAATACCACACTTGGCTACTCAGCCAGCGTTCGTTTCGAAATACTTTTCCCTTTACAAGTTTAAAAAGTATATTGGACACAAATGCTGTATAAAGAATTTGATGGAAGGATCACAGGGACACATTTTTCACCCAGAGTGTGATGGGGTCCTAGATCTCATGGAGTGAGAAGTTCATTGAATCAGAAACCTTCAGAAATTTTAAATAAAACATTTGGAAATGCATGCGCAGTGTGTGACCAAAAGGGCTATGGTCCAAGAACTGGAAAAGAGAGTAGACTGAATTTTATCTCTTACAGCATTGATGCAATGGGCCAAACAGCCTCCTTTCCTGCTGTATGTTTCCATAGGTCCTGAGTTTGTGACCTTTATTTAATCACAGACTGAGGGCACTACAGAATGGACACTGTTTGAGTCTGGAGTCACTAGACCAGGGTATGGATGGCAGTTTCCTTCCCCAAAGGAGACTAGTGAACCAAATGAGGTTTCCCTGACAATGATTTTTAAAGATTCTTAATTCCAGATTTTTATTGAAATCAGACTCCACCATCTGCCATGGTAGGATTTGACCATTACCTGGGTCTCTGGATTTACAATTTAGTGAGAATATCACAAGGAAATCACCTCCCCCTCTTCACAGCAGTAGATGGCAAATCACAATCTGCTGATTGATGCCAAATGCAACATTGATGTGTGGGTCTTGAATTTGAGTTTAAAGCAGCTTTCCACTTCAACATTCTGAAGCTCCATCGTTTGGTTCCCCTCCCATGTTTCAGGAAACTCATCTCTACTCAGGATCACTCAGGATCAGATGGGAAAAGCTGGGGTGCGGTGATGAGTTTTTCAAATCCTCATCTGACCAGCCTTCCACCATTTACCAGCCCCACTCCCCCCAAAACTCCTCACACAGACTCCATATTTGTACTCAAGTAGGGGCACTCAACCCGAAACATTAACTTTACTTTCTCTCCACAGATGCTGCCAGACCTGCTGAGATCTTTCCAGCAATGTGTGTTTTTCTTTCCGATTTCCAGCTTCCGCAGTTCTGTACCCTATTTGTACTGATTAATAATAGTGATTTTAAGAACAGGAAATTTGGCAGAGCAGAGTGCAGCACAGCAAGTGACAAAGTGGAGTCCATGATTTGCAGGTTTAAATCTGATGTTCAATATCAAGCCTCTCCTTCTTTTAAAAGTCTCCGATAACACTGCACTATTCATGGATAAGCAAAGAATTCTCCCAGTGTCCTAGTGGGAATGTTCGCCAAGATTAATGATCTTTTATCTCTTTGCTCAATGTGGGAGCTTCCTGTGAGATCAGTTCCCCACTCTCTGTACGGTGCAGAATGTCAGTGTTTCCAAAATAACTCACGGGCTGTGAAACAGTCTGTATTGTCCTGAGAATATAAGAAATATGATGTAAAGGTGACTGCATTTTCTTTCAGAAGAGATTGATCTAGCCAGTTTTCTGTTTCTGATTATTACAGTAAAACCTTGGTGAGTGAAATTCCAATGGAGCTGCCTTCAAATTCAGGGTAAGTCAGTCTTTACATAAACCCAGGAGGCCCACTTTGGCGCATGCCTGAATCTTAATGTAACCTGCTATCCCAAACACAATCCAGACCATCAGGAAAACTAACCTCCCCTCCATGGACTCCAGCTACACCTCTCATGGCTGTGGAAAGGCAGCCAACATCATCAAAGACCCCTCCCATCCTGGTAATATCTCTTCCAACCTCTTCCATCAGGCAGAAGATACAGAAGTTTGAACACAACAGGTTCAAGCACAGCTTCTTCCCCGCTGTTATTAGACTGTGGAATGGACCTCTCTAATTTCAAATCTAATGTTGATCTTGCTTCTGTGCACCTCCTGTGCAGCTGTAACCCTATAGGCCTCACACTGTCTAAACACCCTATGATCTACTTATCTTTGTTTGCTCTGATCTGCCTGCACTGCTCACAAAACAAAACTTTTCACTGTACTAAGGAAAATGTGACAACAATAAATCAAATCAAATCAACATGATCCACTCGATACTCCCGTGTTACATATTCCATCACTTTGCCATTTCTGTTTCTTGACACGGGGATAGCTGACCTTCCCATTCTTACCCTCACTGGACAGAAAGTTAGCTTCACTTTCTCTCTGACCAACAACACCTTTAACTTCCTCACAGATTTCTCCACACTCGCAGGCTTCATTCAGGAATTACGAACATACAGGCATATTCATTAGGAGCAGGAGTATGCCACTCAGCCTCTTGGCTGGCTCAGCTATCCATGAAGATCATGGCTGTATGGACTAGTCTACATTTCTGCCTACTCCTTATACCCTTTCACCCCCTCACTCAGCAGCAATCTGCCCACCTTTGCCTTAAACATATTCAAAGACAGAAATAGGGTGGGGGCTCAATCTGGGTGGGATGTTCTTTGGAGGGTCAGTGCAGCCTTGATGGGCCAAATGGCTTCTATCTGCTCTGTGGGGATTCTATTCTAATCCTCTGTGAGGGGAAAAAAATTCTCCTCATCTCCATTTTAAATGGGAGACTCCTTATTTTTAAACAGTGACCCCTATTCCTAGCTTCTCTCACAAGAGGAAATATTTTCTCCACAAACACCTGCAGCTGACTGTAATGAGGTCAGCCAGCTGGGCCTCCTACGATAGGAGTTCCCTGATTGGGGCTGTTAACCTGGTCCAATCAGGGAGCCCTGGCTGACAGATATAAACAGGAGTGTCGGAGGTTCTGCTCACTCAGAGCTGGTTCTGAGGGAGTGGGATCAGTATCCAGGACTTTTCCTGTGTAAATAAAAGGTGACGTGGTGATGGGATAATGGCCTCTCGGGCGTTATTTCACACCGTCAGGACCTTATACGTTTCAATCAATTTGCCTCTAACTGTTCTAAACTCCAGTGGATCCAGGCCCAATCTTTCCTCCTAAACCAAACTGCTCCATTCCAGCTAAGAGTCAGTGAAATGTGAGCATGTTTTGGGACAACCACTCCATTCTGATTGGTCAGAGTGAGTACATGACCCTTGGCAGAAAAAGCTGACTTGCTTGAGCCACAGAAATCTCTCTTTTACATAGGAATTTAGCATTATATTTTGCTTACTGGTTTGCTAATCTAAATAAAATGTGGAATTTTGGCTAATCATGTGAATTATTAATAACTTAATTATTTTTGCTTTTTCTGTCCTCCCAATGGGAATAGATGATAACTTTCACACAAGTGCATTTAGAGTCATAGGGCCATACAGAATGGAAACAGACCCTTTGGTCCAACTCATCCAAACTACGCAAGTTTCCTAAACTGAACTAGTCCCATTTTTTGGCATTTGGCTCATATCCTTCTAAACCATTCTTATTCACATGCCCATTCAGATGTCTTTTGAATGTTGTAATCGTACCCACCTCCAACACTTTTCTAGCAGCTCATTCCATACACACACCACCCTCTGTGTGAAAAGTTGTCCCTCAGGGCCCTTTTAAATATTTCCCCTCTCACCCTAAACCTATGCCCCTCTAGTTTTAGACTCCCCCCCCCCCCCCACCTACCCTGGGGAAAAGCCCTTGACTATTTGCTCTATCCATGCCCCTCTTCATGTCTAAGCTTGACTCATCAAGATTTCACTGACTATAAAATCACTTCAGCAAAAGTACCTTTTCCTTATTGACCACAATCTGTTGGGAGGTTTTGAATGTTGTAATGTTCTGCCAGTCAGCTGTACTTATTTAAGGTCAATGCTCAATTCTCAACTTCCAGATTGAAATCTGTGCGGAGTCCTGACTGGGACAGCACTGTCATCTGCTGACCATTCTGGGAATTATCTCAGTGGTTATATAGGGGACAGTCAGTAACAGATAATTAGAAATAAGTCAATAATAATTCCTTAGAGATTCCTAACTGTATTAAGCTAGTAATTTTTAAAAATTCATGCAGGGGTGAATGTAATGTGGTCTGATCCAGCATTTATTGCCTGTCCCCTATTTGCCCTTTGGGAACATACGAACAAGAGTAGTCTCCACCATTCAATGGTTTACCTGTGGCCTTAGTCCTTATACCTGCTTTTGGCCTATTTTGCTTTGTACCTCTGCTGGCCAAAAATGCATCTAACTCAGAATTAAAATTAACAACTGATCCTGCATCCACTGCCATTTGTGAACAAGAGCTCCAAACATCTACTGTCCTTTGTGTCAAATGTGCTTCCTAACATCTCTCCTGAACAGTCTGGCCCCAGTTCTCAGGCTATGCCCCTTAACTCTAGAATCCCCAAACAGTGGAATTGGTTTATTCCTATCTACCCTGTCTTGTCCTGTTTGAAGAAGGTGATGGTGAGCTGCCTTCTTGAACTATTGCAGTCCCTGTACCTGTAGGTTGACCCAGAATGCTGTTGGGGAGGGAACTCCAGGATATTGACCCGGCGACACTGATATGTCGAGATGTTTCCACACCAGGATGGTGAGGGGAACCTGCAGGGATGATGTTCCAATGTATCTACTGCCCTTGTCCTTCTAGGTAGTAGAGTTGTCCTGGATCTGGTGTGGTTATATATCCACAATTCCATGAAGGAGGGAGGGAAATACTGCAAAGTGCTGGAATTAAACAAGGAGCAACATGATACATGTGCTATCCAATAGAAAGTCACAGAGTAATTGAGGGTGGTTCTGGGCACAATACAGTAGGACACAGACGGCAGAATGTTGATATACCAGGTTGGTAGCTGCACTCTAAGGTTTAAATTTACAAAGATAAACTGCACAAACTTATGTTATACTCCCTGACATTTAAGGAAAGTTAAAGGGTGATTTAACCAAAACGAACAAAGAACAATACAGCACAAGAACAGGCCCAATGGCCCTCCAAGCCTGGGCCGAAACATTTTGCCCTTCCATACTAAAACTGTCTTCACTTACAGGATCTGTATTCCTCTGTTCCCATGTATCTGTCCAGATGATTCTTGAATGCTACTATTGTGTTTGCTTCCACCACCTCCTCTGGTAGCGCGTTCTAAGCACTCACCATCCTTTGTGTGAACAACTTGCCTCACACATCTCTTTTAAATGTGTCATCCACACCACC
Source organism: Rhincodon typus (assembly GCF_021869965.1). Lineage (NCBI taxonomy): Eukaryota > Metazoa > Chordata > Chondrichthyes > Orectolobiformes > Rhincodontidae > Rhincodon > Rhincodon typus. Next base: position 3,440,697 of record NC_063358.1, read on the forward strand.
CCCACCTCCTCCCTCCAACCCCCACCCGGCATGTTGAACCTGTGTCCCCTAGTAATTGACCTCTCCAGCCTGGGAAAAAAAAGCCTCATACTTTCCACCCTATCCATGCCATTCACAATCACGTAAATTTCTATCAAGTCACCCCTTGAATTCCTGCTTTCCAGTGAAAACACCCCAGTCTGTCCAACCTTTCTTTGTAGCTAAAATCCCCCATACCAGGCAACATCCTTGGTAAGCCTTTTCTGTACCCTCTCCAAAACGTCCACATCCTTCTGATAGTGTGGTAACCAGAATTGTGCGCAACATTCTAAGGGTGGCCTAACTAAACTTTTATAAAGCTGTAGTGTAACTAATCGGGAAGATTTCCACTGGTTGAGCAGTTTAGCACCGTGGGTACCGTAAATACATTAAAAACAACTCTTCTAAGTGACAACTGTTACCAGCGATTGTCTGTTTTAAAAGTGAGGTTGAGGGGTTTTTATTATGCAAATACACCAAGTGATATGGGTGTAAAGCAGGTCCATCACAGATCAGACTTGATCCTGTCAAATGGTAGGGAGAGTACTGAAGGAGGCTGAATGGCCTCCTGTCATTTCTATGATTCCTCCAACACGGCTTCGTAAGGGCTGGCAGAGCTGGAACACTCAAACAAAAATTATTGATCAGACTTTTCTTTTCACTTTTCCCTCAAATTTATTAATAACGTTAAATTGGTGTTGCCTTGTCTACACTGGGGTTGGTGAGTGAGAGAATCTTGGGTGTCATTTTTATCTAAAGTCTAATATTTTTCTTTAATTTTGCTTGTTAATTGAAAGACATTAATTGCTATGTTTAATTATGTTATTTGCAGCTTTAAATTGGGGTATACAAGCCCTGAGAAATGTCGTAGTGAGTTATTTGTGGCTGATTTAATCCATTATGTTTAAGCTGGAGTCAGTTTTGTTTTTACAGGAATCATAGGTAGAGCCGTCTCTCAGTGCTGCCTGGTCTCCATTAGCTTTGGTTTTACTAAAGTGTAACATGGAGGTTTGGTGAGTTAGAGGGAGTTTGAGGAAGGGGGAGATGCCTCTTTTCTTTTCTGACTGTTGTCAGCTTCCTGTACTTAGCTTTGACTTCAGCACAGGAAAGGCACTGCTTGGTGAACACTGGTGACCCTAACGTGAGTCTTTCTGATTGCAATCAATAGTTTTGAAAGTTATGGAATGGCAGGTCAGCTCAGCCAAGTGAAGTTAATTCTGCAGTGTGTCTGAAGTCATGGACACGCTGTGTCCCAGACAAACACATCTGCAGAAAGTTTGCCCGAATGCGCAAGCCTAGCTCCGGGTTTCAGAATCTGAGCAGTGGCTGCTCTGTGAGGCACAGGATTGTATGTGTAGGGAGGTGGTCCCAGCACAGATTAACGGCGTGAAGGCAGAGGGGGAATGGATGAGTGCCAGGCAGTCTAAGCAAACAAGGCAGTCAATGCAGGAGTGTCCCAAGTCTATCTTCCTTGCTGATCGGTATTCCAATGTGACTCCTGGTGAGAGTGATCGCTTGTTTTGAGAGTGTAGCCTGAGCCAAGATGAAGCATCAATGTACAAGGAACGTGAGGGTGAATGGAAGAACAGCAGTGATGGGGGACACCATCGTCAGGGAATCAGGCAAGTGTTTCTGCAACTATCAATGTGACTCCAGGATGGTGTTGAGGTCCATGGTGGTAACAATGACTTCTATAGGAATAGGGATGATGTCCTGACATCTAACATCAGGCAGGAGAGTGAAGGCAGGATCATGCCCTGTCCTTCATGCTTGTGAACATAGGAACAGAAAAACTGAAAAATTTAACATATGGCTGAGAAACTGGTGCAGGAGGGAGGGCAGGAGATCAGGGGTATTGGGATTGGTTCTGGGGAAGTTAGGACCTGTACAAGCCAGACACCTAAACTGAAGCAGGATAAATTTCTTTTTGCAGGGAAATTCCCTATTGTTGATGGGGAGGGTTGAAACTAGACAAAGGAATGGGAACCAGAGGTAGAAATTGAGCAAGTGCCTCTGACAGACAATAAAAGCAGAAGTTAAAAACTGTACAGCACAGGACTTTGCTGACTTTACATTAGTGCAAGCATTCTTCCAGAGGCTGCTCTCTCATTAGAAAGAGATGACTGGCAGTGAGTTTAACCTGAGGGTCACCAGATCTCGGGCAAAGGCTGAGTTCACAAATGTTGGATCTGCATGCTATTCTCAGCTGGTGTGGGAATTGAACGAATGTTGATGGGCATCATTCTGCATTGGAAACCAGCTGTCCAATCTACTGAGCTAACTGAGTCCCAGGCAGCACTAACGGGTATATATGTAAATGCAAGAAGTGTAGTGATTGAAATTGCTTAGTTTTTTAAAATTCATTTGTGGGACATGGGCATCACTGGCTGGGTCAGCATTTATTACCTGTCCCTAATTGCCCCTTGAGAAGGTGGGGCGAGCTGCCTTCTTAAACCGCTGTAGTCCATGCGCTGTGGGTTGACCCACAATGCCCTCAGGGAGGGAATTCCAGGGTTTTGACCCAGTGACAGTGAAGGAATGGCGATATATTTCCAAGTCAGGATGGTGGGTGGATTGGAGGGGAATTTGTGGGTAGTGGTGTTCCCATGTTGAGGGCACAGATAGGCACATGACAGTATAAAAACTTTGCTATATTAGAAATTTGCTATAAAGAGGGACAAGGACAGCAGCTGAACATCCCTAGATACAGCATTATTAGGCAGAATATAGAAGGGGATAAATAAAGTGAGGGCATAACATTTTTGATCAAAGAATCAATCACAGGTCGGATGTTACACTAAATGAAGCTGAAAATGAGTTTGTATGAGTTGAGCTCTGAAACACACAAGGGCCAACCACTGCTGGTTGTGTATTACGGACCCCAAATAGTGGGGGAGAGTTGGAGAAGCAAGTATGTGGGCAACTGTCTGAGTGGAAAAACAATGGGACAATGATAAGTGGGGGCTCCAGTATCAACTAGGATACAAACGGTGTGAAAAGCACAGATTCTTAAACTGCATTTTGAAGATTTCTTTTCAAGCCATGACTTAATGAGATAGAGCGCATTTCCAGATTTTAGAAAATGAAGCTGGGAAGGTGGGTGAGGTGGCAGTCGGTAACCATTTTGGAGGTAGTGATCATTTTACAGTTGCATTGAGCATTGGGGTGTAAAGGGACAAAGGTAGAGCAGGATTGACAGTTTTAAAATTGCCTTTCCCAAGCAAAAGTGAACAGGCCACAGCTACTTGAAGCCCAGTGAGAGGCTTTGAAGAATGAGATTCAAGGGGCAAAAACAAAAGTTGCTGGAAAAGCGCAGCAGGTCTGGCAGCATCTGTGAAGGAGAAAACAGTTAACGTTTCAGGTCCAGTGACCCTTCCTCAGAAC
>NC_063358.1:3444198-3447311 GCF_021869965.1 Rhincodon typus
CCTCCACAGATGCTGCCAGACCTGCTGCGCTTTTCCAGGAACTTTGTTTTTGTTCCTGATTTACAGCATCCGCAGTTCTTTTGGTTTTTATTGAGATTCAAGGGGCACAGTGTTAGACATGTCCCCACAAAGATCAAGGGTGTCACTGTCAAATCCAGAGTCCCCTAGTTATCTAGAAGCAGACTGGGTAAGAAAGAGCAGTAAAATAGAGCTTATGACAATCTGAAAGTAGGTAACACTTTAGAAAGTTTGGAGGAGTACAGAAGGTTCAGGGGTGAAACGAGAAGGAAATGAAGACCAAAGAGAGGAATTTCAGAATAAAGGGAAGACAAAAATGTGGTGATTTGTATCGAAAGTGCAAAAACAGAAACTTCATGAATGAGGTTGAGGACAATGTATAAACAAAAAGTGCTGGAGAAACTCAGCAGATCCAGCAGCATCTTTACAGAGAGAAATAGTTAATGTTTCAAGTCCAGAAATGAGGCCAGGTGCCTTTATTAGAGTTGGCAGCAACTTAGAGCAATTTGCAATTCATGGGATATTGCTTTCCTCCTGCCACAAGATTCTGACTGATTTTCACATCAATAATCTATACTATTCACATGTCCTGCCACAGTCTGGGCTAACTTTGTTCCATCAATGAAAGAAGTTGAGTGAAGCCACAAGGGGGCAGCAAAAGACCACATTTCATTTGCCTTATTCTGCAGCATTGAAGATTCCAATAATCAGTGAAATAGATTTTACTATCATTAATGTTCAGAACATGGATTCAACGTGAAAACCAGAAGAGAAGGTTAATTTAAACAATTTGGAAGCTAAAACAACCTAGCAAAGCCAGGTCTGTGTTTCTGCTATTCCCTCTCCTGTCTGCTTGTTCATAGGTTGTTCCAAAAGGTGTCAGGATCCACATTCAGACTTGTGACAAAGTGTCATTGTGAATCCTGTTTTTTTATATTTGAGCTGCCGAAATTGGCTGGAATTGAGATTCAATTAAGCACGAAATAGCAGCAACCGCCCTGGATTTTAACCAGTTACAGTAACTGGCATAGGGCTGGGATTCCAAAAACTGTAGGAAACAAATTTACTGAAAGTTAGAAGAAAATATTTCAGACAACGTCAATATTGGAATCTGAAAAAATGCCTTTGCTGTTCAAATCACAAAAGATGACTCTACAGATTCATGCCTCCCTCCTGCTCCTCTGCAAAACCCAAAAACAAGATGTGGAATCAAATCTCAAATCCTGCACCTGCCAATCACCCGGTCTGTGTTAATACCATAACACTGGCTAATTCTAATGAAGAGTATCTTCCTTTAATTTCACAGGATGTGAGCTGGCTGGCTCAGTATATGGTTCCCATTGTTAAGGGTCACCCACATTGCTGTGTGTCTGGAGACACACATAAAATAGAATCCCTACACTGTGGAAACAGGTCATTTAGCCCATTGCATGCATACCTACTCTCCAAAGAACATCCCACCCAGACTCATCCTATCCCTGTAGCCCTGTATTTGCCATGGCTAACCCACCAGCCTGCACATCCCTGGGCACTATGGGCAAGTTAGCACAGCCAATCCACCCTAATCTGCACATCTTTGGACTGTGGGAGGAAACTGGAACACCCGGAGGAAACCCACGCAGACACGGGGAGAATGAGCAAACTCCACACAGACAGTCACCAGAGGGTGGGATCGAACCCAGGTTCCTTGTGCTGTGAGGCAGCAGGGCTAACCACTGACCACTGTGCCACACCTACATTGACCAGACTAGATCAGAACAACACATTTTCTTCCCTAAATAACATCGGCAAATCAGGCTTCACAGTCATCATTAGACTCTAAATTCCAGGTTTGTTACTGAACTCAAATCCCACTGTCTGCCATAGCGGGATTTATGGCCATTGCTGCAGTCTCTGGATTAATAGTCTGTCTGATGATAAGAGTGCCAGGTCATGGCCCCATTGACAAACCTGTCTCAGTCAGTAACAGAAAGTGATGTTACTGATGGATCATTAGCCTGTACCTTGACAGTGTGAACAATGCACAGCCCTGCACTGTGTGCTCTGGGTTCCTATCACCACTGGCAACAAACTTTGTCTCTGGTTGTACTTACGAGCTGTTGATAATGTGGAATTTCTCTCCTTTCTTGAAGGTGAGGTCATCCTCTGTCCTGGCATCGTAATCATACAGTGCTATAAACAGGGTCACGCCTCCTGTCACAACCAAACACAAAATACAATGAAAGGCAGCAGAATGGTAGGAGAAGAAAACAATTCCAACAGCTTTCATCACCCTTTCCCCTTCCACATTGTCTGAGGGAAGATTCCTCTCAAGTTCCAGATGCAGGAAGCACTTCCTTCACCAATGGATTTACAATTCAACAGTAAGAAACTCTTCCCCCGACTCTAACACTAGTGACAGCTGGGGGATTTTGCACACAACATAGGAACTAGCGTTGGCCATTCAGCCCATCAAACCAACTGTGTCATTCTAGATCATGGCTGGTGATCTCCTCAATGCCATGTTCCTACACCACCCCAATGTCATTGAACCACAGAAACCTACAGACCTCAATTTTAAACCTGCTCATTGACTGAGCTCCCACAGCTCTGAGATAAAGATTCATTACCCTCAGTGAAGAAATTCCTCCTCAACTTACTCCTGAAATGCCTGCCCCTTACCCTGACACAGTGCCTCGTTCTAGCCCCCACAGTCAGGGAGAGGCATCCTTTCTGAGCCACCCTGCAAAAATTTTGTAAATTTTAACGGACATTGCACGGTGGTTGTATCAGGTGCATGATTGACAGATGCTGGGCAAATGACATGGATATATTGAAGATCCCTCCATGATTGACTGTTCTGAAAGGTGTTAATGATGAAGCCAGGATATAGATCAGACTGACATTCTCATGAACAGAGTTTGAGGCAGTCTAACAGCTCAAGATATAATAGGAGTAGACAGGTTACATACAGAGAGAGAGATGGACAGAGTGAGACAGACACAGAGGGACAGAAAGAGAGAGACAAACAGACAAACACACAAGCAGAAAGACAAAACGGAGAGACACAGAGAGAGAGAGAGAGAGAGAGAGAGAGAGAGAGAGAGAGAGAGAGA
>NC_063358.1:3447321-3448944 GCF_021869965.1 Rhincodon typus
AGAGAGAGAGAGAGAGAGAGAGAGAGAGAGAGAGAGAGAGAGAGAGAACACAGGGAGAGGCACAGGGAGAGAAAGGGGAACACAGAGAAAATTAAGAGAAAACCTCCTTTTTTGAGATTCCAGATGATAAATTGCAGAACTTTCAAGGTGGTTTTAGAAAGCATTGGTTCACAAAAAGGCTTTGGAAATCTGGAATTCTCTCCTGAGAAAGCTGCCGAGGGTTGAGGTCAATTGGAAACCTCAAAACCTGAGACCGATTGATATCTGCTCAGTATGGAGAGTGAGGATATGGAACCAAGTCAGGCAGATGGAGTTAAAATGCAGATCAGCCATGATCGAGAGTCATCGAGTCATTCAGCACAGAAACAGACCATTCGGTCCAACTTGTCCATGCTAACCAAGTTTCCCAAACTAAACTAGACCCACTTGTCTGCGTTTGGCCCATATCCCTCTAAATCTTTCCTATTCATAAAAATTTCACATATCTTTTACATGTTGTAACTGTACCTGCATCTACCACTTCCTCTGGCAGTTCATCCACATACAAACCACACTCTGTAAAAAAGTTGTCCCTTGTGTACTTTTTAAATCTTTCTCCTCTCACCTTAAAAATATGTCCCCTAGTTTTGAACTCTCCCATCTTATGGAAAAGACCTTTGCTATCCACTGTATCAATGCCCTTCATGATTTTATAAACTTCTATGTAAGGTAACCTCAACCTGCTACACTCCAGTGAGAAATGTCCCAGCCTATCCTTATAACTCAAAACCTCCAGTCCCAGCAACATTCTCATAAATCTTTTCTGAACCCTCTCTAGTTTAATAATATTTTTTCTACAGCAGGGCAACCAGAACTGGATACAGTACTCCAGAAGAGGGCTCACAAACATCCTGTACAACCTCAATATGACATTCCAACTCCTATACTCAATGGTCTGAGCAATGAAGGCAAGCATGCTAAACACTTTCTTAACCACCCTGTCGACCTGTGATGCAACTTTCAAAGAACTATGTACCTGAACCTCTAGGTCTCTCTGTTCGACAACACTCCCCAGGGTCCTACCATTAACTGTATAAGTTATGCCTTTGTTTGTTTTAACAAAATGAAATACCTCACATTTATCCAAATTAAACTCCACCTGCCACTCCTCAGCCCATTGGCCCAATTGATCAAGATCTCTTTGTAATCTTAAGTAACCTTCTTCACTGTCAACTATGCCACCAATCTTGGTGTTATCCACAAGCTTATTAATCATGCCTCCTAAATTCTCATCCAAATCATTTATTTAAATGACAAACAAAAGCGGACCCAGTACCAATCCCTGTGGAACATTGCTGGTCACAGTCCTCTACTCGGAAAAACAACCCTCCACCACCACCTGGTGCAGGGCTGGATGAACACAACAGGCCAAGCAGCATCATAGGAGCAGAAAGGCTGACGTTTCGGGCCTAGACCCTTCATCAGAAAAGGGGGAGGGGAATGGGGTTCCGAAATAAATAGGGAGAGAGTGGGAGGCGGATAGAAGATGGATAGAGGAGAGGATAGGTGGAGAGGAAACAAACAGGTCGAAGAGGCGGGGATGGGGCCAGTAAAGGTGAGTGTAGGTGGGGAGTTAGGGAGGAG
>NC_063358.1:3449444-3459891 GCF_021869965.1 Rhincodon typus
GTCCGCTCCACACTCCCCTCCAGCTCCACCACACCCGGCACTTTTCCCTGCAACCGCAGGAAGTGCTACACCTGCCCCCATACCTCCTCCCTCACCCCCATCCCAGGCCCCAAGAAGACTTTCCACATCAAGCAGATGTTCACCTGCACATCTGCCAATGTGGTATACTGCATCCGCTGTACCCGGTGTGGCTTCCTCTACAACGGGGAAACCAAGCGGAGACTCGGGGACCACTTTGCAGAACACCTACGCTCGGTTCGCAATAAACAACTGCACCTCCCAGTCGCGAACCATTTCAACTCCCCCTCCCATTCCTCAGACGACATGTCCATCCTGGGCCTCCTGCAGTGCCACAACGATGCCACCCGAAGGTTGCAGGAACAGCAACTCATATTCCGCTTGGGAACCCTGCAGCCCAATGGTATCAATGTGGATTTCACAAGTTTCAAAATCTCCCCTCCCCCTACGCATCCCAAAACCAGTCCAGCTCGTCCCTGCCTCCCTAACCTGTTCTTCCTCCCACCTATCCCCTCCTCCCACCTCAAGCCGCACCTCCATCTCCTACCGCCTAACCTCATCCCGCCCCCTTGACCTGTCTGTCCTCCCTGGACTGACCTATCCCCTTCCTAACTCCCCACCTACACTCACCTTTACTGGCTCCATCCCCGCCTCTTCGACCTGTTTGTTTCCTCTCCACCTATCCTCTCCTCTATCCCTCTTCTATCCGCCTCCCACTCTCTCCCTATTTATTTCAAAACCCCCTTCCCCTCCCCCTTTTCTGATGAAGGGTCTAGGCCCGAAACGTCAGCCTCTCTGCTCCTATGATGCTGCTTGGCCTGCTGTGTTCATCCAGCCCTGCACCTTGTTGTCCCCTATGTCATTACTTTTGTTTTATGGAACGAAATGCATCTATCACCATGAGTGATTTTTAAAAAAAAACAGATTCCTTGCGGAACTCAATGCCACAGAGGGCTGTGGAGGCCAATTCATTGAGTGCATTTGAGACAGAGAAAGGTTCTTGATTAGTAGGAAGATCAAGGGTTACAGGGAGAAGGCAGGAGGATGAGGGTTGAGAAACATATCAGCCATCATTGAATAGTGGAGCAGACTTGGTAGGCAAAATGGTCCAAGTATCTTATGATCTTTTGACCATTAGGCTTCTAAGAGGAGGAACTTCTCAGCTCCATCTTAAAAGGGCAACTTCTCAAGCTGTGGCCTCTAGCTCTCATCTCACCATTTGAAGAGGGATCCTGTTAGTTTCCACACTATCAAGGCTCTCAGGATACTATATGTAAACTGAGACCGTCTCTCATTCTTCGGAATTCCACTGGGAACTGGGACGTTTCTTCAAGGAAAAATAAATGGAGCTTCTGGGAAACTTAAACAAGCCAGTAAATGCCAGAAAGACTCAGTAAATCAGTCAGAATCTTTGGCAAGTGTAGGTGCTACATTGACCCTGCAACAGAGCTTTGTTTTTTTTTATTTCTGTTGAGAATCACAACAAACAAACAGATGATGTGATATAATATTGGACCAGCTATCAGCGTTACAACAGAGGTCTCCAGATATTAGGCTGCACATAACACTACATGTTCAGTTGATCAACTGCATTAAAACATGCTGAACGTGAATTAGAATTATTAGTAATTGCATTGTTGTGGCATAATTTCCATGACCCAACTTTGAGAGATTTTCATTCAGTGTTACTACACACCTCAGGAGCAGGCAGGTCTTAAAGCCTGGCCTTCTCACCAAGCAGCATAGTCACTAGCCCTGCTGTAGATTTTCTCAGGACGTTATTTTTTATCAGCCTGTTTTACAAGACTTGCAGCGCACCTCTGGAGGTGGTGGGACTTGAATTCAGGCCTCCTAGCTCAGAGGTGGGAGCACTGCCAATGCCCCACAGGGGCCCTATGTCATTACTTTTGTTTTATGGAATGAAATGCATCTATCACCTTCATGAGTGATTTTTTTTTTAAAAAAAAATCAAATTCCTTGTGGAAACCAATGTTTTTTTTCCTACCTTCATGTTGACCATTTTCTGCATTCTCAAATACCAATTTGGGTCAAATAAAAATTTCAGAAACTAACTCAGAACAGCCCATGATCAGACCCCAACCCCTGGCTGATGGTAATATAATGTCAATGATACTGCCCTGAATAATTCTACAGTGTCCAAGGTTATATTTTCCGAGGGAATTCTGCCCACATTCACTCAAGGACCCTTTTCCCCTCTTTGCCAGCCCTCCTCACACACGAAAGATATTTGAGAAAATACTCACTAATCTATATTCATTGAGCAGCGTCCTGCAGTTCAAATTATACAGCGACAACCCTGTGTGGAGTTGGAGGAACACAGCAGGCCAGGCAGCATTAGAGGAGCAGGAAAGTTGGCGATTCGGGTCGGAACCCTTCTTCTGAAATGGGGAGGGGGAAGGGAGCTAAGAAATAAATAAGGAGAGGAGGGGTGGAGCTGGGGAAGGTCGGTGGGGTGGTGATAGGTGGATACAGGTCGGGGGTACTGGGGATTGGTCGGTGGGAAGGGTAGGGCGGATAGGTGAGGAAGAACCGATCCATCATCTTCCCTACCTATCTGCCGTATCCTTCCTACCGACCAATCCCCACTACCCTGTACCTGCATTCACCTATCACCACCCACCTACCATTTCCCAGCCCCACCCTTTCTCCCTCCCCCCTTCTTGACCTGACACAACCTGTCCATCTTCTCTCTCACCTATCTGCTCTAACCATCCCACTGACCAATCCCCACCACTGCCTACCTGCACTCACCTATCACCATCCCACCTGCCTTCCCCACCCCACCCCTTTTCTCTATATTTATCTCCCAGCTCCCTTCCCCCTCCACATTTCTGAAGGAGAGTCCTGACCCTAAATGTCAACTTTCCTGCTCCTGTGATGCTGCCTGACCTGTTGTGTTCCTCCAACTCCACACTGTGTTGTCTCTGACTCCAGCATGTGCAGTTCTTGCTATCTCTCAAATTATACTGTAATCATTTTACAAAGATTCCAATTGGAGTAGGATTCAGAGAAGCTGGATCTACCACAAACAGCTGGCTGATGCCATGACCACATCACCAATAGTGACTTGTGTATAAAAATGCTTGGATAGATAGTTAGTGCCCTTGTCTACAATACCAGACCTCTTGCATGAAGAAGATGAGTTATTTAGTTCCCAACAAAGTAATATAATGTATTCCTTCAGACAGGTTCCTCTAGGCAGACAGTTCACACTGAGCTAACTCTGTTCTTCAACTGCGTTGTCATTGAAGCTAACGAAGGCAAAGTGCAGGTGATTTGATCTTGTCCACAGTGTGGTTTTCCAACAAAAGTGAATCATAGCCAGTTGTAAAGTTTTGCTGTCCAGTATCTTCATTCAGCATCAAAATGCCTGGTAAATATTTTATAGTCTAACTTTAACTCGACCATCCTTCTTTAAGATAGGGAGTTCTATGAATCCATGAAATAATTCAGGGGAAATAGTCACAAATAATTTTTGATGTTTTGTTTCATGTACATAAGAGAATGAGTATGCTGGGGACTGCTTCCCTTTTAAGTTAGATCCAGCTGCAAGGATGTGGTACTAACTCTGATATAATTCTGGGCAGTCAGAACTACTATAGTCTACAGATGCCGCACTGAACCTCAGATATGGCTTGAGCATTTCCTAACAGTTGATAGAATTGAAGAACAATTTAATGTCATTGTATTGATGAAAATACAGTGAGATGTGTATAAGCCTCCACAATTCAGCACCATTTTAATTACAGAAATTGTAAAAATAAATAATTGAGACAGAGTTAAAATAAAGAACAATCATTTGTTCCCTCCATGGCACTCTGGGTTTCTGGAGTGGCTGTGGGACGCTGCCATTGAACACCTCCCACCTCCCCACCACCCCCCCCCCCTCCCCCCCCCCACCCACCACCACCACCCAGGCCGCTAAAGCAAGGATTTCCAGACCGCACCCATCACGCTGCCACCTCCAAAGCCACTGCATTGCTGCCTTAGCGAGGAGAGGCAGACCAGACCCACCAAATCGCCAGTGCTGAAGCTGTTGCCACTTCAGTCACTGCCCGAAACAACCACAATGCCCTCATAGCCGCGAGGCAATTATTATTTAGATATTGATATTATTTAGAAAGTGGAAATAACTTTACTCCCCGCTTTTAATCTTCTTCCTGTATCGCCTAGAGTTCAAAGCCTGAGAAATTACACCTGCAACAGAAGGCGCAGAGAAAATGATATCAATTAGTGTCATGCTTTTTCTAATGTTTGTTCATTGCACCCCCTGCACAAATTATCTGCCAACTTTCAAATATGAGGAATGTAAACAGTCAATTATAAATGGAGGGAAGCAATGGTTAAAATGACATTTGATTTTGGATGTCCAACAGGGCTTTCCCAGATAATTTAAGGGTCACGGGAGTTAAAGAATTGTAATGGTGTGAAGTATCCAATTTCTGCCAGTGCTGTGATCTTTTTCTGAGTAATGGAAAGATCTTGTATATTTCAAATCAAACAGTTTGTTAAGGCATAGCTTTCATTTCTGGTCTCTTGACAAAGCCAGAGTGAGTTTATTCTTTATATTTTGCATATATAGGAAGTCAGATTTGAAATAAGCTTCTGAAAGAATTATTTTCCATTCCATACTTCTGATCTAGGCATGGTGTGTCAGTTTGAAGATTGAAGTGCTGGCAAATCAGGGCAAAGGTTCCATATCGCCCAGTTAGATTCATTCTATTAAATGTCTCTTGGATGTTCTTCCTTTTTGGAAAAGAGTTGAAAGCCAACCAGGAAACTATGGGTAATAAAGATAACAGGTTGTTGGAAATCTTAACCACAGAAGCTTGGCTGGGTTGGAAATGCAGATGTAGAAAACATTGGCACACAGGTCCTATCGGAGTTAGGATCATTGGAAGGAAAATTAAAGTATTTCTAACATCTGGTAAGGGATAGTTTGTCCCCAGAAGGCAAAGATGTGTGATAAATTTAAACACATCTCTGTGATCATAATGCTACTCTCAATTTTTAATTTTTTTGGCAAGCTCTCTGATCCCCATCAAATTTATGTTCCTTTGAGGCATACTGCTGGGTGCCATGTTGGATTGTTTTGACTGTCTCTTCCCTTTCTGAGTTCCTTCGCATTTCTGTTCACCTTATTTTGATATTGACTGATTTTAAAGTCTCTCTGCCCTTCAACAACTGCTCTTGAGTTTCTGAACATGTACAGCTTTTACCCAATGGCTAGTTAGAGACTGAAAGTACAGAAATCTGGCAAGAAAGAAATTTTCAAACGTTACAAAACCCAAGAGTGACGGATTTTTCTTCTAAATGTAGAGAAAAGCACACCAGTATTTTGGCAAAATGCCTCTTCCAGTTGCTGTTTTTGAGAATTGTCCTTTTGAGAGAATGGGAAGCTTAAACTAAATGAGCATCTGTCGGTTTGCAGTGATTGGTCCATACTGGTGTGGTTGAAGAACAAGTGACCTCATGAAGGTGGGATTATCTTGCCACATTGCTAGGCATCATGAGTTTGATGATGCTGGCATCACAGTTTCTGGGGCAAGTGGTCAAGATTTTGAGTGGAAGATAGTAAATGAAGTCAGCGCCTGCTTTACACATGTTGGTTCCTCCTTTCAGTCTTAGACTACTGCAAGCCTTTTCTAATGAAATTCATGACTTGAGCTAAAATCCTGCACTCATCCTTATTAGGACACCTTTAGGATAACCAACCTTTTGTAAAGGAAACTTGAAGTGAAGGAAAAACAGAGAATGGTTACCTAAGGCATCGTGATGTTGCTTTGAATAATAGTCTCTCAAATCCACATTTTTCAAATTTTAGGACTTTTAGATCTAATTTAAATCCGTGTAAAGCAATTGTGTAAAACGATATGATGTCAACCAAATTATGTGCTTTACCGATGGAGACACTTTCATGCGAATATTCATTTATACTAAAATGGATAAGTAAAGCACACATATCTTCCCTATTGGCAGAATCAAAAATAGACCTATGATATAAAACAGAGACAATCATTTGGAGAATGAACATTGCTGTGCCTGGGGTAGATAACCTTTGACATATCATATTCATTTAAAATTGTTCTACTAAATTAAACCTTTCATATGGAAGCTCTAATCACATCAAATTAACACAAGGTTTATTTTGATATTAACTAAAATATCATATTTGATCAAGCATACTACACATTTTCCTTACCCTAACAAATAAATTAATTTCAGAAGTCGAATCTTAAATTCAGTAGAACAACAGTATGCTTTTTTAAAAAAATTTAGTTATGTGCTCTTATTTTGGCTAATCTGACAAAATACTTTCATTTCTCCGATTTCAAATGTTTATATGACACTATAATCTTCAATATTTTTTGTGTAAGCCTGTTTACATATATAAATAGCAAGATCATATGCAGGCAGTTTAAAATAAACCATCATGGTTTTTATTTTTTAAATTTGTTTTAACTATAGGTGCTTCTATAAAGTGTAGGAGTTCACAACCCAACACCTATTCCAATGATGCTAACATTAACATTCAGAGAGTAAACCATTTCAACTGTACTAAAGGAGAACACACACTTCACCAAATCACCAGCCATAATAAAAATGTCAGCTTCTAAGGAACTTTGTAATGGCTCTGAAGAAACCGAAGGTGTTCCTTTGGCCAATGGGTCTCTAGATGTAAAAGATGGTCAGTATTCAAATGCATACACTTATAATGAACCAGACACTCTGATTCAAATGGATTCAGTTGGTATTTGTCAGACTAGGAAAACAAAAAGCTGTTATAACGAGGAAAGTCTTAAGTCAGACATAGGATCAGACAAGTCCAGCATTGGTAAAGCTGAAACCAATGAAGTTACAAAAGAAAAAATATCCTCTGATACACTCCATAGAAGTTTTCCAAATGCTACAATGGGAACTGGGAAAAGAAATATTAACAACATTGTGGCATTGCTGAAAAACAAATGTGGCAATGGCAAAAGTAATTTATACCCTGTAGTAACTTTAAGAGATATCATGAAAGACTTAAATCTCTTGTCTAATGACGTGCAAAATAATGGCATCAAGCTCAGTTGTGGTGCACTTAAAATTGACTCCAGCACCTTTCAAAGTAATGGAAGCAAAGTAGCAAAAAATGAAAAGACAGGATTACAGTATAGTTTCTTTTCTTCAGTTGTGCTTGCTAGCAGTATTAGAAGTCCAGAAGAAAGCCTGCATATAGGATCTAAATCTGAGATGGCAAGCAGAAGGCAAGAAATGGATAGGACGCAAAGGAAAGAAAATACAGACCATCGTGACAGCAGGCATGTTGAATTTGAAAAATTTGATCCAGCCAACACAGATTCTAAAATCGAAGCTCTGATCTCATCTGCTGTTTCACCGAACAGCAATACCTTCTTTGAAAATATGTCATCATTGTACACCGTCCCGGAACATAGACATCATGTAAAGTGTGAAAGTTCTAAAGCTGGAATTCTGAAACACAACAGCCAGAATGAAGAGGGGATAAATGCTGGACTGCTTTTAACTGAGACTACATGTAAAAAGTATGCTCTGAGGAAAAAACCAATGATTCAGTATAATCGGGAAAATAGCTTGGAACAAATTGAGTTTGAAAAATACTGTAAGAGTATTTCCATTCCTTCAGCGTCTGCAGAAGCATGTCAAGATTATGGAGCAGTCTCTCGTTTGCCTCTTAAAAGGACACTTTTAAATAAGAGCCCAAAAACTAAATGCAAAGGCAGTCGGAAGATGTTAGTTAAAATAGCAAAAATCAATACTCAGAAGTATCAGATGCACACAGAAAGAAAGACAAAAATGTGCCAAAAACTTTTAATGCATAATAACGTGAGTGCAGGAGTCAAAACGCATCATGTTACTATGCCGGAGCAAAACACAGCTGTGTTACCAACAGTGAAGAAAGGTAGGAGGAGCAAGGTGATGGTGTTACCTGCAAGTGATATTCCTGTTGTTATCAAAAGGAAAAGAGGTAGGCCAAGGAAAGTATTACCTGAAGGTAGCAGTGAAGCTACCAATCATGTGAAAAGAAAGCCAAGGCATCACAAACTTTCTCCACCACAACCCACTTATATTGCTGGATCTAATGACAACACAACAGACTATGCAGATGTTTTGTCCAAATTGGCCTTTTTAACTAAACAGAGTCTGATCTTGGGTCGATGCTCACCACCCAGGTGTTGGTCTCCTAGTGATCCGGGATCATTTCAGAGATCAGCTTCTATGCATCAGGACATGTCTCAGTTTTATCGTACGTTGGCAGGTACTCGAAGGAGAGGTGGAAAAGCAGGGTGTTCACGAGGAAGGCAAATGGGCCAATTTGCAGAATCATCTTCTACTTTCAGTGATTTCTTTGAGGGTATTGGAAAGAGAAAGCGGATATTCTTGGGTGAAACAAAGTTGTATGCCAGAAAATGCAAATGGGGCACAGAAATGAAAGAGAAGCCTGTTCAAAGGAGGAAACCATATAAGCGTGCGCTTCCATTTCCAGAACATGGAATTTTTCGGAATATGAATGCCGAAAATTCAGAATGGGCAAGACAAAATGAAAACTTCTGGCCCATGAGCCAAGGTTACCCTTCAAAGCAACCAATCAGAAATGGCTTGTATCCATCTTACCCTGGAATGTCTACGCAGTCATTTCCTAATACTATTTGGGAGTCCGGTTCTATGTCAAGGAATGGCTATTTGATGGGCTGTTTATCTTCCAACCAAAGCAGTGTTGCTCAACAAAGTCCTGGCTGCATTGCCGGATATTTCCGTTCTTTGCTGGATTCAGATGATTCATCAGACTTGGTGGATTTGTCATTTTCGCAGACTGGGCAAGAATCATGTAATCTCAGTGGAAGCTTTGGGGTCAGCAATTCAGCACAGCCATCAAGACACTTAACGCATTACCAAGAAGGGTTTGATAAAACCAATTCTCCTAGTTGTGTTGGTAGCCAGCAACATGCAAATCAAACAGCACAGGCTTATCCACAAATGATTGCAGACAATTCAGATAGTGTTGATTTCGGCTCCTCGTACCATACTTCTGACTCGGAAAGTTTCCAAAGAGTTGCTGCTCAGCCACCTCTTTCTAGACAGACTGGACTTTCATGCCAACAGACTCCAGATAGCTTTGTTCAGTATAGTAATTACAGGCCAAAAGCTCAAACTTTCAGTAATTCAGATGTGCTACAGCAACCTCGAGAATATTCTGGACTTGACTTTCCAGGTAACAGAGATTGTACCTTTGGCTATGACACAAGCAATAATGTTACTTCATCTCAAGCCAATTCAACTGAGACGTACAGCCATCATGTAATTGGATCGAACCTGCATTTCAATAAGACGTCTTCATTTAATGCTTTTAAGCCGGATCACAGTCCTCTGACTTTGCAAACATCTTTAACTTCTGAGGGTCAATCTGATGCAGCCTGTTCTATGGACCATGCATCTCAGAAATATTTAAATTCATTGCAGTTATCAGCTGATACCTCCAGGATGGCGTTTTCTAGAGGACTTCAACTGAGCTGCAAATCCAGTTTTAATCTTTGCGATGGGAATATGGCATACTTTAATCACCATTACACTCCAGTGTTGGATTACAACCTGAATGAGTCAAAAGACATCTTGGACATTTCAAACTATACACCCCAGAAAGTAAAGCTAAGGTCCTTTCCAGAGACTTACAGCGAATCTTCATCCCACTTTAACACATCTTTTGAGAATTCTGAAGGAGGTGTTAACATTTGCGCTAATATGGCAAGCGAAGAGAAATCTAGTCTCTCAAGTTTGGAAAAATTGATGATGGACTGGGACGAAACAGTACCTGTTGAAAGAGCTGGACCAAAAGTTGGTTCTCGACGTCAGTGGAACCATCACGTCCCATTCCCCAGTGATTTGAGAGCTGTGTATGGAAGACGGAAACGAGTTGATATGTCCAGCCCTTCTCAGTTGGTTTTTCCAGCTTCACCCTCATTTCCTTCTAGAAAGGCTGCATTACCGAGACAAATGAGGAACACCAGGGGACTTTGTGCTTCAAATAAGAGAGAACAATTTATTCGCAAATCAAAGCTGTTACAAAGAACACAAGGAACAAATCCTATATTCTCCGAAAGTGCAGACTGTGGTTTAGATTATGGCTATAGTCCAGATAGCAGTATGCCCCCAACACTTTCTAACACCCAAAACTTTCAAGTTCAAAAAAATGATCAGAAAGAATATTGTAGCTTATACTCTTCGGGCTGTTCGACACCAATGCCTGATGAAAATTATTCCCCAAGATTTTCCAGCAATGATGTTCAAGAGGCTCTGTATTCAGACCTAAAGCAGTCTGCATTAGAAGCAGAACCCTTTCAAAACCCTCACCAGCAGCGATCTGCCCAAACATTGCAACATTCAATCA
>NC_063358.1:3460391-3493942 GCF_021869965.1 Rhincodon typus
ATGGGCAAAAGGCAGGTACATGGAAACTGAAAGAACTGCAGATGCTGTAAATCAGAGACAAAATTAGAAATGGCTGGAGAAACTCAGCAGGTCTGGCAGCATTTGTGGAGAGAAATCAGAGTTAATGTTTCAGGCTGAGTGACCTTTCTTCAACAACTGCGTGGAGTTAGGTCACAGGTCAGCCATGATCTCCTTGAATGGTAGAACAGACTCAAGGGATTGAATGGCCTGCTGCAGTTCCATTGTAGTATTTTACCGCAGATGCTAATATCTGAGGAGGTAGTGTTGTTTGTAGCAGGCTCTGATGAGCTGAACTGTTCAGTTATTCAATCTCTCCAGCCCTCCACAGACCTTGTGTCCTTGTCCCACCCACTTCTTGCTCAAAATCTCTAACTTCTGTCAGGTGCACTGAAAGGTCATTGGCCTGAAATGTTAACGGTTCTCTCTAGATTTGCTGCCCAGTCTGGCTTATCTCTAGCATTTCCTTTCCTTTTTTGGAATCCGATAGTGCAGAGTTCATGTAGGATTCGAGCACAGCAGGAAAACGGTTACATTTTTGTTGACACTGTAGTTAGTAAGTTCTGAGTTTACCAGATACCATTCCCTCCTGGTGGAAGAAGCAACTTCACAGATAGCTGTATGTGCTGTAGAGTAATTGTTGACCCTAATGCAAGAGCAAGTACAGTCACACACAAGGTGAGGATGTTGCCTCACTGCAGTACACTATATTTTCTTTGCCAAAAAAATTAATCTTTTGAAGGGTCTGTCCTATTTGCAGGATGGTTTAAATTGTATTATCACTGTTGCCACACTGTTGTACTACCTTAGACTGAATATTTGTTTAAAAATATGATGTTTTGAATGCTGTTCTTTAAGGTTTGTTTGTAATGAATATAGTCATTTTGCCCCATTGACATAACAGAACCACAAAGCAATGAACTTACTAGTGACTCGTCCGTCACCTAATTTATGGGTGGATTTGCTGAGCATTACCAATGCAATCTCACTGTCTAAATTATTGAAAAATAGGTGACTGATCCTGAAGGTTAAGCCATCCTGGTAATTTGTTAAGGTATTGAGGTCTGACTTTAAGTTGAGTTAACTCTGACTTTCTAGGGCCAAGGGGCATGGGACATCACTCCGTGCCCCAGACGTGGAGGAGGTTTTAACCCAAATGTGCGCCTGAGCCCAGCAGTAACTGCTGCCTTGTTGGCAGAAGGAAGCAGGATTCCAAACAGATGTAGCTTGCTGCCACATACCCCAGGGAATAATCCTTAATAGTCCTGCTCCTCCCAGTTTGCAAAGAAACTTTTATTTTGTTTAGAAAAGGATGCTTACTTTTACAAGCTCTGCTCCAGCTTACAATGAGCTTTTACTGCTGGGTCCAGCATTGAGTGGAACTGCTGCAATCAGCTGTTAAAATCATGAGAGGGTCCAAATGCATCACTGGGCCTGACCATGAAGAATAGGTGGTAAGCATGAAGATGTCATGAGCATAGTAGGAAGTCCACTTTTTTTTAACCACTGCACTCTCCTTTTTTTTTCCTGGAAAGGGCAGAAATCATTAGTTTATGTGAAAATGGTGTCAAAATTTTTCATTGCAAGAGAAGCATTCATCAGGATGTGGAACTCGAGCAATAATTGTGACGTGTGTTTTTGCGCTGTAAATTATCTGGAGTTTTGAGTTCAGAAGCTTTTCTTGGGGCAGCAGAGAAGTATTTGTTTAATGTTATCGTGAGTCTCTTTAAGACCCCCAAAGAATGGTGATTGAATATTTCTTAGTTCTTTATGCAGTTTCGTCATTAACACGAAGATCAATGGGAAAAGTATTTAGAACATTTTGAGGTAATTGAAATCTCCTAACATAGTGGTCTTTCTTTGTGATGACCTTTTTAGACTTTGAGGTTATGCTGGGATTTCTAGTGTTTTACTTGCTATTGCCATTGTGTGGCTGTATAACTGGATGGTGTTCTCAAGTCAGACAACCGTCTTGTGACTCTGAAGTTTGTGCAGGTGCGGTAGAAGGACCAGACCTTGATAAGACCACATCTGGAATATCGTATGCAGGTTGGTCTTCTTCTCCGAGGAAAAACATTCTGGAGGGGGTGCGACAAAAGTTTACCAGACTGATTCCTGGGATGGCAGGACTGTTGTACGAAGAGACAGTGGACCAAATAGGACTGTATTCACTGGAGTTGAGAAGAATGTGGATGAATCGCATAGAAACATGAAAAGTTCTAACAGGACTAAACTAGGTAAACATAGGAAGGATGTTCCCAATGACAGGGGAGTCCACACTAGGGGGATGCTATCCTGAATGGGGTACCCTGTATCTATAGACTGAGACGAGGAGAAATTTCTTCATACAGAGAGTGGTATGCAAGTGGAATTTGCTACCATACAGAGCAGTTGAGGCCAAAAGATTGATTATTTTCAAGAAGGAGGCACATATTGTTCTTAGTGCTAAAGGGATCAAAGGGTACGAGGGGAATGTGAAAGTATAGTACTGAGTTAAATGATCAGCCATGATCACACTGAATAAGCGTAGTAGGCTTAAAGGACTGAATGGCCTACTCCTGTTTCTATTTCTATGTTTCATCCACAGATAATAACCATCGTAGATTAAACAACATACATAGATGCACCAGCCTTCAAATAACATAGCAGCTCAGTCTCCATTGTGGAAGAGTGAAGAACAAGCTTCAGAGAAGTTAGGACAGTGTAAATGATGGTGAAGAAGAATTTCAGATGACTTCAGACAGCTGAGAAGTGCCGTGGATGTAAAACGTGTATCGGGACGGCATCTGAAGTCTCTTGTCCTGATGTCAAAGCAGGATGTGGAGCTGACCAGAATTATGTTTTTTTTTCTATTCCTTCTAATGTCAATGGCTGGGCCACCATTTATTGCCTATTCTTCGTTGCCTTGGTGAAGGTGGCGGTGAGCTGTCTTTTTGAACCACTGAAGTGGTGTAGGTAGACCTACAATGTTGTTAAGGATGGAGTTCCAGGATTTTGTCCAAAGACCCTGAAGGAACGATGATATATTTCAAAGTTAGGATAGTGAGTGGCTTGGAGCAGAACTTGCATGTAGAGTTGTGGACATTTACAGCTCAAAGGAGGCCTTTTGGTCCATCATGTTTGTGCTGGTCAACAGACTAATCCCATTTTCCAGTTCTTTGCCAGTAGACCTTTGAGAGTATGGCAACTCAAGCTAATATGTAAAAATTACTTAAATGCTTCAGCAGTTTCTGACTTGGCTATCCTTTCAGGCAGTGAGTTCTAGACATCAAACCACTTCCTTCGTAGCCTTCCTCCACTTTCCTTAAATCTATATCTCCTGGTTATTGAACCTTCTGTTAACGGAAACTAAGTGGTTAGGAATGCATTATCTATGGCCGTCAATCTTATACACCTCCAGCAGGACTCCCCCGAAACTTTGTTGCTGTAAGGGAAATAACCCCAGCCTGTGCAACCTCACTCTGACACTCCAGACCAGGCAGCCTCCTGGTCAATCTCCTCTGCACCCTGGTTACTGCAGTCACATCCTTCCTATTGTATCACGTAAATGACACACAGCACTACCACTAAGGCCTAACCAGTGTTTTATACTTCGTACCTCTCCTCTAATTTTGAATCCAGCATGCCACTTTGCATCAGATCCCATTGGTTCTCACTTTATTGACCAGTCTGTCATGAGGGACCACCTGAAAAGATTTGCTCATTTTACGTAGTAACAAGTGAATTATACTCATCAATACTCCTGGTTACCTCGTCAAAATAATTCAATTAAATTTGTCAGACATTAGCTTCCCTTAACAAATCAATGCAGTTTAACTCTGGGAAGAGAAAAACTAGGGATACAGTAGGGCCCATTAGAGGTTAAAGTGACAATCTGTGTGTGAAACAGGAAGACACAGATGAGCTTTAAAATGTGTACTTTGCATCTGTATTAACTATAGAGAATGAAATGTTGGTGTAGAAATCAAGGTGGGTCTGTTATATGGTTGAACAAGTTAACATTGAGAGGGACGAGGTTCTAGCTCGTTTAGAAGGCTTGAAATTGGATAACTCCTCCAGGCCCAGATGAAATGTATCCCAGGCTGCTGTGGGACGTGAGGGAGGAGATTGTAGGAGCTCTGACATAAATCTTCAAATCTTCTCTGGCCCCAGGAGAAGTGCCAAAGGACTGGAGGACAGCTGATGTTCAAGGAATAGTGTAGCGATTAACCAGGAAACTGCAGGCCAATGAGTCTAACATTTGTAGTAGGGAAACTATTGGAAAAAATTCTGAGGGGCCAAATTAATCTCCACTTGAAGAGGCAAGGATTAATTGAGTTCAGTCAGCATCCCTTTGTAAAAGGGAGATCATGTGTAACAAATGTGAAGAATTTTTTTGAGGAGTTTAGGGTTAGGATTATGTGTGTAGATGAGGGACATGCAGTTGATGTTATGTACGTGGACCTCAGTAAGGCTTTTGATTCAGTCTCGCATGGCAGACTGATTGAGAAGCTAAGAGCCAATTGGATCCAGACAATTTGGTACATTGGATCCAAATTTGGTTTAGTAGCAGGAAGGAGAGGGTGATGGTCAAAGGATGTTTTTAATCATTGGAAACCTGTGTCTAGTGGCACACCATAGAGTTTGGTGGGTGTCCTTTCCTGTGTGTTGTACATCAATGGTCTAGACATGAATATTGGAAGTATGATCAGTAAGTTCGCAGATGATGCAAGTTGGTGCAGTGGTAAAGAGAGTCTGGGATGCTATAGACAGGTTGGTTAGATGAGTTGAACAGTAGCAAATGGAATTTGATCCTGAAAAGTGAGAGCTGATGCCATTTGGAAAGATGAGCAAGGCAGTGGGAGTTCACAGTTGCATGATGGTATGTTAGGAAGTGTGGAGAATCAGAGGGACCTTGGGGTGTGTGTCTGTTGATCCTTGAAGGTAGCAGGGCAAGGAGATAAGCCATATGCGTTACTTGCCTTTATTAATGAATCATTGAATACAAGAGTAAGGAGGTTATGGTGGAGCTGTGTATAGTGTTAACTCAGAAGCTGGAATGCTGTGCAGTTCTGGTTGCCACACTACGGGGAAGGATGGATTGCACCAGAGGAGGTGCAGAGTAGATTCATCTGGAAGTTGTCTGGGCTGGACTGATTCCAGAGAAGAAAGACAACATAGACTGAGGTTAAAATTGAATCAGAGATAGTAGGAACTGCAGATGCTGGAGAATCCGAGACAACAAGGTGCAGGGCTGGATGAACACAGCAGGCCAAGCAGCATCATAGGAGCAGAGAGGCTGACGTTTCAGGCCTAGACCCTTCAGCAGAAAAGGGGGAGGGGAAGGGGGTTTTGAAATAAATAGGGAGAGAGTGGGAGGCGGATAGAAGAGGGATAGAGGAGAGGATAGGTGGAGAGGAAACAAACAGGTTGAAGAGGCGGGGATGGAGCCAGTAAAGGTGAGTGTAGGTAGGGAGTTAGGAAGGGGATAGGTCAGTCCAGGGAGGACGGACAGGTCAAGGGGGTGGGATGAGGTTGGTCGGTAGGAGATGGAGGTGTGCGGTTGTTTTCCTCAGAGGAGAGGATGTGGTGGGGGCTGGTAGGATTGGCACCTGATTGAAGTGTACAAAGTTATGAAGGCTATAAAGTAAAATGGGGAGGTTGTGTCAAGAACCAGAGGGCACAGGTTTAAGGAAAGGACCAGGAGATTTCGAGGGGATTGAAGGAAAACCTTTTTAACCCAGCGTGTGGTATCTGGAACTCTTTGCCTAAGATGGTGGTAGAGGCAGGAGCCCTCAAGACCCTGAAGAACTACGTAGATGAGTGTTTGAAATGGCATAGCATACAAAGCTAGGGGCCATGTTCTGGAAGCGGGATGAGAATGGATAGATGCCTGATGATCAGTCCAGGCACGAAGGGCAGAAGGGCCATTTTCCATGCTGTGAAAACTTTATGAATCTAATTTTAAAAAGAGATATGATTGATCAGTTTTTCTCCATGTGTAGACATACTAAGTGCCTCAGAATTCTTTCTAATAATAAGTTTAGACTGAATGACCTGTAATTCCTTGGCTGTGCTTTGCTTCCTTTTTTTTAAATTAGTGGGACAGGTTTAGCAGTTCTCTGGTATTTTACCTGTGGCCAGAGATAATGTGAAAGTGACTCCTTCTTTCCCTCCATCAACATTCTGGGATACGGCTCTCTGGGCCTGTGGGTTTATCCACTTTGAAGGCTGCAAAGTCTACTAGTACCTTTTCTCCTTTTAATTTCTTCTAATATTTCACATTTCTCCTCAATGATATCTGTACCTGGATCATTCTTTACTCTTGTGAAGACTGACATAAAGTATTTCTGGAAGATTGTGCCCATGCTTTCAGATCCACACATACATTGTCGCTATAGTCCCTAATGGGCACATCTCTTACCGTAGTTATTGGATGGTACTTCAGGGGGCGGTGTTCCCATGCACCTGCTGCCCTTATCCTTCTTGATGGTAGTGGTTTTGGGTTCATTGGAGCCGTGATGAATTTCTGCATTGTGTCCTGTAGATGGTACTTACTGCTATTGCGTGGTGGAGGTGGAGGGAGTGGATGTTTGTGGATGTGGTGCAAATCAAAAGGGTTGAGTTGTCCTGGATGGTGTTAAGCTCACTGAGTGTTGCTGGAGCTGCACCCATCCAGGCAAGTAGGGAGTAATCCTGGCTTGTATAGTGTAGTTGGTAACCAGGCTCTGGGGAAGTCAGGAGGTAAGTTACTTAATGATGGATTCCTTCTGGCCTCTTCCTGTAGCCGTAACATTTATATGGCTGGTCAAGTTCAGTTTCTGGTCAGTGGTAATCTGCAGGATGTTGATAGTTGAGGTTCCATGATGGTAATGCTATTGGATGTCAAGTGCTGGTTAGGGGTTTAGATTATCTCTTACTGAAGATGGCCATTGCCTGGCACATGTATAGCACAAATGTTACTTGTGACTTGTCAATCTGGATATTGCCAAGGTCTTGCTGCGTTTGGAAACGGACTGCTTCATGAATGTGCGTGAAGATACTAAAATGATGGGGCATGGAATGGGCACCTTGTCTTTCTAGCCTGGCCTGTTTAGAAGAGCAGAGAGTGTAAATGAGGCAGAAGACTGATACCGTGGTGGAGAGATGATGGATTTGAATCAGTAGGATAGATAAACAGAACGTCCCAAACTGCCTCCAGCAGAGCTTTGCCTCCGATTTTTCCACATTGGTCTAGCAGGTGAAATTTATGTCAGGCAAAATCTTCATGTGTCTTAGAAGCAGCTGAGTCTCAAAGTACAAACCACAATCCAAATATTCTTTTGTTTATAATTGTTAGTGAAAATGATAAACCGTCTCCTTATGAATGAGAAATTGAACGTAATCCAGGTAAAGGTTTTAACTTGACCTTCTTGTCAATGGGAGAAGATGTTTCGACTTCAAGCTGTTTATTTTTGTTAAATGTGCGAGCTGCTTTGTGGTTTACTTTAGAAAGTTAATTCTATTATTTGGGCAGGTACTGAAACTGTTTTAAAGGACTGACTTAGTTTCCATTCCCTCCATGGATATCAGACCCTGTGACTATATGTGCAGGTTGAATTTGTTGTACATCTTGACTTTCATGAGGAAATTGGCTGGAGATTTAAAAGGAAATGGACCTGCAGGGCTACGTGGGAAGGGGAGGTGTGGAATAGGACTGGTCTGGATTGCTCCCTGGGAAGTTGGAATGGACTCACTGGGCTGAATGGCTTCCTGATTTCATAGGCTTCAGTATTTATTTGATATCAGTGCAGCAGCCATTTTGCTGAACAGTGAGCAGCTGCCTTGTTTTCTTTCTGTGTGCACGGCTGTGTGATCGGTGTAACTGATGATTAGATTTGTGCTTTTGGCTGTGTTTCACATTGAGAGGCTGCATGGTCCGGGACGGCTAGTTTCATATTTTACAAGATTCACTACATAGTGTGGATTGATGTTGCATGGCATTGTCTTCTTGGGGAACGTTTTCAAAACCTTGGACTGTCGAAAAAAAGAATCTTACTGGTGCTGGTTGCCTGTGCTGTATTATTAGCATGTTATTCACAGAAAGAATTGAAGATGCAGCTCTCAAAAGTAGCGAACGATGATTCTTCAATACAGTGATTACCAACAGAGAAGACAGTTGGTGTACGACAGGTAGCAGGAGTACACTGCATTGCACTAATTATCTGTAGTGCCTGGGGAGTGCTGGTGACGAGCACGAAGGTGAGGCTAAAATCTTCGAGTAAGCATTTTACAGCCTGAAATGTACATTTAAATTGCTAAGAGTGGGTGCATAGAAGTTTCATAGAAGCGTGTTCCAGAAAATTGTGCCGTCCCTTGAGCAGGCTTTTAAATATATATCAAATTCACTATTTATGGATGTACCATGGTACGAACTGACTTGGAAAATAATTAGCCGTGATACTGTAGATTTGTATACCGTGTGGATTTATGTCTGATATTTTCTGCTACCTATTTGCCTAGTACCTCTGGTTTGTTATATAACCTTATGAATACTGGGGACGTTTCACTGTTTCCTTGCTGCTGACTAAGAGTCATTGCCTGAGCTTAACATTGATTGCAACAATCTAGAATTCCAAAAAAAAAGTCCAGCTGTTCCTTTCTTAAGCCAAGGGCAGTGAATGAGTTTGGTTATGTACTGCTAGTAGGTGTTGTTTAAATGCCAGGAAGTTTATAAATTATCATGGGTGAGGTGGGGGGGACACGCCCTGTTTCACAGTTTTGGTTTCCATGGGGCATGTAGTAATGTAATGTTTTACCACAGTCCTTGAAAGCACAGTCAGTTTGAGCCTGTATGTTCCCCATCTCTTCTGTAACTAGCCTGCTCTCTCTCGAAGATGGTTACTGTGGCTTGGAGTTCAGTCTCACTGGCATCTGGTGTTCTCTGTAATCTCACTAAGTCCGCTCACCGTAGGAGCGTCTTGTCTAGACGGCTGTTCAGCTACTAGGTGTGAATTTAATATTCCAGCCAACCATGAACCTCAATATTTTTCACAAGCCAGCCAGATGGATTTACAAGAATAATTTGTATTTATATAGCTCTTCTAATATCGTAGCACTCCTTTGATGCATTGCAGGCTGTTTTTTCATACAAAGTTTAACACTAAACTACACAAAACAATGTTAGGCAAATGATCAAAAGTGATCAAAATGTTCAAGGTGAGATTTAAGGAGGTTATTACAGATGTTAGAACAGCTTACAGCTATGTTCCCAACCACAATGATGAAATGAATAAAATTTGGAGTAATACAGACTTTTTTATTCATCCATGGGAGTGTGTGTGTGTGTATGTATGTTGCTGGCTAGACTAATGTTTATTGCTCATCCCTAATTGTCCTGGGAAAGGTAGTGGTGAGCTGCTGCCTTGAACCACTGCAGTTCTTGGGGTGTAGGTTGTTAGGGAGATACTCCAGAATTTTGACCCAGTGACACTGAAGGAACAGCCATATACTTCCATGTGAACGTGGTGAGTGAGTTGGATGGGAATTTGCAGCTGGTGCTGTTCCCATGCACCTGCAGTCCTTGTCCTTTTTGGTGGTACAGTTGGTGGGTTTGGAAGGAGCTGTCAGAGGAGTCTCACTGAGCGATAGAATCACATCTTCTAGATGTTCTACACTCCTGCTACTGTCCTTCAGTGTTAAAGGGAGTGAATGTTGAATCTGGAAAATTGGGTGCTAGTTGAGCATCTTGAGTGTTGTTGTAACTGCACCCATCCAGGCAAGTGGGGAGTATTCCATCACACTCTTGACTTGTGCCTTGTACATAGTGGGCATCCTGTGAGAAGTCAGGAGGTCAGCTCTTCGCAGAATTCCTAGCCTTTGATCTGTTCTTGTAGCCACAGTGTTTATGCCTGATTCAGTTGGGTAGCTGGTCAGTGGTAACTTCGATGATGTTGACAGGTGGGAATTCAATAATGGTAATTCATTGAGTATCAATGAGCAATGGTTAGTTTAGCCCTTGTTTGAGATAGCCATTGCCTGATACTTGTGTGGTACAGGTGATAGTTACCGATAGCCCATGCTTGGATATTGCCAAGGTCTTGTTGCGTATGAACATGTTATGAACTCTTTTACTGTGTAAAGAAATGCAAATGGTGCCGAACATTATGCATTAGTCATCGTGTACATTTCTTTTATGATGGAATGAAGATTGTGGATGAAGCAGCTGAAGATGGTTGGACCAAGAACACTATCCGGAGGAACTCCTGCAGCGATGTCCTGGAGCTGAGAGGATTAGCTTTCAATAACCACAATCATTTTCTTTTGTGCTAGGGGTGACTAAAACCAGTGGGAGGGTTTTCCCTGTGGTTTCCATTGATTCAATTTTTCTGATGGCCTCATGATGCCACGCTCCATCAATGACTCCTTGATGTCAAGCACAGTGGCTCACATCTCACCTGTGCAGTTCAGCTGTTCTGGTTTTTGGACCAAGCCTCTAATATGGACATCTAGCAGAACCCAAACTGAATGTCAATGAGCAGTTATTGCTGAGAAACTGGTATTGATGGTCCTGTTAATGAGCTCTTGTTGATTGAGTAGACTAAAGGGGAGGGTAGTTTTGCGTACAGGACTTAGTTGGGCAATTTTCCACATTGTTGAGTAGATGCCAGTGTTGTAGCTGTCTGAGATTCAGTGATTAAGTAGCTCAACAGAGACTGTTGTTCTCTTAAAGGTGGTTCCAACTGGGGATAACAATTGAACAAATGGAGATGTTCCTCTGTGTATTGATACTGGATGAGTTTATGTTGGCACTAGTGTGAACTTATTCAAATTAACATGACAATCAACACAGTGTGGAGCTGGAATAACACAGGAAAAACAGCATCAGAGGAGCAGGAAAGTTGACATTTTGGGTTTACACCCTTCATCAGGACTTCTTCAGGGTGTAAACATGAAACGTCGACTTTTCTGCTCCTCCTCTGCTGCCTGGCCTGTTGTGTTCCTTCAGCTCCACACTGTATTGACTCTGACTCCAGCATCTGCAGTTCTTGCTATCTCCAAATTAATGTGACGGTAGTTGTGCAAACCACTACCTTCAAATGAACTATTAAAATTAATATCTCAAAGTATAAACTAAAGACTGTTTTGATATTTATTCTCCTACTTTTTATAAAGTACGATATTTAAATATCCACACTCGTACGGGAGTCTTAATGGTTGATGGAAATTGATTCAAAGTTGGTAGTTTAAGAAAACATTACCCAAGGCACTGGAATGAAGGGAAGTACTTCATTGGTGACATACTTTTGAATTAAATTTTTCTTGGAATATCTAATTGTTTTGTGAAGAAAGAGATTTAGATGAGCAGGGATTTGTGTAAAACAAAAGGATTTTGTAAATTTTGCATGAGAAGTGGAAAGTTTGGATATTTGGAGTGTAGTTAATTGAAAGTTCTCTTGCACTTGATTTTTAATCTCATGCCTAATTTTGACTCAAAGGGAATTTAACACCATCAATAGCACCTTGCACTTACATAGCACCATTAATGTGATAAAACCACCCCAAGGTCCTCCACCAAGGACTATTGTCAAACAGAATGTGATACCAAGCCAGATAAGGAGATATTCAGGCAGATGACCAAAGGTTTGGTGAAAAGGACAGCTTTTAAGCTGCGTCGTAAAGGAGGAAAACGAGAGAGGGAAGGAAGGAGGAAAATGTAGGGTGGGATTCTGGGCTTAAGGCCTCAGCAGCTAACTGCACAGCTGTCTATGGTGCAGCAATTAAAACCGGGAATGCTCAGGAGACTAGACTTTAATTTAATTTTAAATCTAAAGTTAAAGTAGATTTTTGGTGTCAACTCATTTAGATTTTCATGATGGAAAATTAAGTGCATTCTTCACCCTTAAGATTTCTCTGAACTGTTCAGCTTTAAGTGTACAACATCACAATCGATGAAGTAATCTGTGCTTCAAGAGTATTTAAAACACCAGTTTGAGAGTTTGCTTAGTAACTTCTTGTCGTGGACTGGTAAATCACCTTGGGTTTTATATAGTGTGTGTCCATGTTCACTGCGTTCTCATATAGCTCCTTCCTTGCTGCGGTACTATCCATGTAAACATACCACGTCTGCTTGTTCCCCCTGACATCGCGTTGAATTGCAGTATAATTTTATGATGTTTACAAAGCGGAGATTGTTTCTGTATTTGGCATAGTGGGTGGAATTTCCCAATTTGTTTTGTTAAAGTGTGTAGGCACACGTTTTCAATGGTGACTAATGTGCCATTCCCACTGAAATGGAAACTTACTGAATTTAGAGCTTGATAGGTAGTGCATGGGCGAGTCTTTCAGCGAATCACAGGCTTCGTTATTGACATCCAGGTTACCCAGAAATTGTTGGCCAATCGGGAGTCTTAAAATCTGCTGGTTGAAGCATGCTCTTTGCGGGGGATCCAGTGGTGAGAAAGTAAGGGGGCATTGGGTGAGAGTCAACGTCAAGGACACAAGCCTTTAGGAGCCTTTATTTTGGGATAACTGGTGGTGCCATCCCCAGTTGGGAAACTAGCCACCCCTCCTGTGCACTAGGAGGCACAGGGCAAGTTGATGCTCTTGACCAATCATTAATCATTTAAAAATTTGAATGGCACATCAAAAGGATTGTTCATGGACCTTGTTTCCCAGAACTTACTTAATGAGATGGTGAGAAGAGAGAATGGTTGAATTTCTCTCAGGGCCAACTTGTTTCATTATTTTTCTTTCTGTCACCTCCAGAGAGGGAAAAACCGCTGGTATACTTCAAGAGTGTAAGTGGACCCTGCTTACAGGGAAGCAATTGCCTCTGGTCCTTGAATGCAGAGAGCTGGGCAGGTGCCAAGCTAACTAGTCATGGAAATTGGCATGGGTAGGAGCAGAGCCTGTGCCTGAGCCTTCATCTGGGGCTCCCATGTGTTTAACTGAGGCACTGGGTATATGGGCAACATTCTGAAGGACCCAGTCCTGTTGACAGACTATATGTTGACCATCCCCAAGATAATTCATGTTAACAATATATTGAAGTGCAAACTTAGCCTTGAACTAATATATTCAACAAAAATGCAGTATGAACATTTTTGCCATGCTTATTAACTTGATGGGCCAGTAGTTTATGCTACAAACTAATGGCAGACAGGAGTCCTGATATGAAATCATGTTGAAATCTTAATAATTAAATAATGTATTTCAATGCTTCCTGTATAATTTCCTTTGAATCAAAAAAATTGTGAATTTATGCATTTGATTAAACTTATTTTATAGATTCTGTCACCATTTGATTGCATACGGTTATCTAATTTTTGTTTTGCAATTTTAAAAATCCCCCTTATACTTAATATATGCAAGAAAAGGTGTGATAAACTGAAAAATGTCTTTACATATATTCAAAGTGCTCATCCGCTTTGGAAGGATGCTTTTAATCAGCTACCAGCTAATTTTTTGAAATTATCCCGTCAGATCTAGAAAGTTGGAATAATGTCTTAAATGAAATTCTGAGGAAAGAGCATTCAGTGTTTTTTTAATTGAAGTGAAAGAAAACCTTTTTTTAAAAAAAAGTCATGCTGTTTATAGATGGAGTTGTGCCTGCTGATCCTTAACTTGCCTCTTTAAAGGGTACTAATAGTTGCACAAAATGATGCCTTGAAACTTACAGAACAATGTCCCTTAATCTTATTAATGCATTAACTAACATGAATGTAATTAACAGCATTCATGGCAATAGATTGTTTAAAAGCCTTATCACTGAAGGAGGGGCAGTCTCTAAACTATTTATTCTTGCCTGAAGTAGCATGTTGTCCATGATGGACAATTTTTAGTCTTGCTCCAATCTTTATCCTTGCCTGCTTGACAGTGGAGCCATGTGCACTTCTCCATTTAGATATTGGTGTAAAACTGTGTATTTCAGCAATGGTTGGAGGATTTGCTTCACCTGACTGCCATCCTCTATAAACTTAGTCTCCTCTGAAATTCTTAAAGTTCCGGAAAGCATAGAGAGAGGACAGGTGGGAAGTATGTTTTCCCCTGGCTGTGACGTCAAGAACCAGCAGACACCTTCTCCAAAAAGAAGGCGAGCCATTTATAACTGAGATGAGGAAGAACGAGGTGAATCTTTGGAGATCTCTACCCCAGAGGAGCCCTGAAACTCAGTCATTTAGTAACTTCAGGGTAGAGATTGTTAGATTTTTAGGTACAAACAACATTAAGGGACAACATAGGAAGGAATATGCCATTGAGGCAGATGATCAGCCATTATCTGGAATGCCGGAACTGGCTCAGGGAGCTGAATGGCTTATTCCTGCTCCTGTGTTTCCTAACTTGGCAGCTTATACCTTTTTAAAATTCCTTCCTAGGATGTGGGCGTCACTGGCTCGACCTGCACTTATTGTCCATCCCAGAGTCACATGTAGGCCAGACCAGGTAAGGATGGCAGATTGCCTTCCCTGAAGGATTTTAGTGAGCCAGATGGGTTTTTACAACAATCCCCAACACTTTCACAGTCATGATTAGACTTGAATTGGTGTTCCACCATCTGGTTCCTAGAACATTACTGGATCTCTCAATTATTGTCAAGCAATAATACGGCTAGGTAATTAAGTACCTGTCTGGTATTAAGCCCTTACCTGTCATTCCTAGGCTAACTAACTACATTGACTCATGGTCCATCCAATTGTATTAAGTTTAAAAATCCCCATCCTCCTAATTAAAACCCTCTGTGACTTTGCTGGGCAGCTTCCCTGTGGGTCTACAGCTCTCTCAGACAGCTGCATGCCCCCAATTCTGACCTCATCCAGGTCTTTGGTTTTTTTTGTTGTTTTACCCCATTGGTGGTCTTGCAGTCAGCTGTCCTCTCCCTCATTGAAATTGTCCTGAATTATATTGTTATGCCATTGTGGGTGGCAGTAAGTTGTTTTAGTACAGACGATATATTACAGTCCTCAAGGAAACTGCTCAAATTTGGCAGAAAACTGAAACATTCTTGGAAACTATCTTTTTAGGGTCGGTCTAGTGGGTGTTTCTGGCTTGTTTTATTTTTAAAACAACATCCATCTGTTTTCAGACAGGTAAGCTGTCTTTCTGAAGAGCTATTAAGAACTGTTGGAAAAGCCTGGAAGATGTTGACAGCTATTCTTGAATTGATTTGATTTTTTTGATGTTTGGTAGTTTTAAAATATCGTCTATTTAGACTTAAAAAGGTAACACCAACTCTAGCTTGCATTACAGCAGACAGTACTGTACAAATTTGCTTATAAATATTTCAAATCCTGTGAAGAAAGGTTTTAGATTTTATTATCTGCTATATAAAAAAAATGTAAATTTCTACTAAATTATTGACGGTGGAAAAGATGCCCTCTACAGAAAGAAGCTTAAGGTGTATTAGTGTATATTTTTAAATGATGCCCTTTGAGAATCAGATAGGGAAACAAACACCAGTGTGCGTGAATTATAAATGATCAATAAATGGAGTTGTATTTTGCACATTTGTACAAGATGTTTGTATCATATGCCTTGTCATGACAAATTTCACGATCAGGAATTTTAACACATCAGGGTCTGGATGACTCAGCATAAATGACTGAGTTTTTTTACAAAAGATGAAGGCAGGTCAGTTGATCATATAATTCACAGTTGTTATGTTCTTGACACTGATCTACAGAGTGTAATCTGAAAAGTATTGCTGGGCACTCAGCTTCAGTTTGTGAGCTTGATTCGAGTTGAATGGGTCTAGAGAATAATTTGTGTTACTCAGCTGGGAGTGCGAAATGAGGATTGAGGTATTTTTGGACCACCTTTGTTATTACAATGTTTACTTAGTGGTACTGCAGTCTCATTGCTGCGAGATGACTGGGTGTGTTCTTTACAAAAGCAAAATGCTGCAGATGCTGGAAATTTGATGCAAACACAGAAATTGCTGGAGAAACTCAGCAGGTCTGGTAGCCTCTGTTAACATTTTGAGCCCAGTGACCCATCTTCAGAACTGAATAGTGTTAGGGAATAGTTTTCCTTAATATTTCTGACAGAGAGGATGTGGAGATGCCGGTGTTGGACTGGGGTGGACAAGGTCAGAAGTCACGTGACACCAGGTTATAGTCCAACAGGTTTATTTGAAATCCCAAGCTTTTGCAGCGCTACTCCTTCACCAGGTGGAGTCTCAGCGCTCCAACAGCTTGTGATTTCAAATAAACCTGCTGGACTATAACCTGGCGTCGTGTGACTTTTGACTTTTGACAGAGGCAGAAGAGGAGCAAGATGCCAGGTGGTAGAGAGGGCCAATGCAAAAGATGGCAATTTCTTCCAACAAAGGATGTTCCTGATATATCTTGCCTGGTCAATGGAGTGCGAACTGAGCGGAGTGAAGTTTCACACCATTGTCTCCATTACTTCAGTGAGAACATCTGCAGAAATTCTCTTTATTTTAATCTTGCTTCTGTGAGAAGCTTGCGGAGTTTCTGTCTTTGGCTACGGATTTGATGTTTTTAAATGATTAACCAAATTTCGGTTTGCATTGATGGTGCAAGTCTGAGAATCCACAAAATTCAGCTTAAGAAAAGCTTGCAATCTTTGAAGAAAAGGTAGCAAATTTGGGGTGGTGAATTGGTTTGTCTGTGTAAACCAAAATTGTTCAAATGCTTGGATCCAAAATTGGCTGAGAGGTAGGAAGCAGGGGGTGATGGTAGAGGAATGTTTCCTGCTCCTCTGATG
The DNA here is from genome assembly GCF_021869965.1 of Rhincodon typus. Taxonomy (NCBI): domain Eukaryota; kingdom Metazoa; phylum Chordata; class Chondrichthyes; order Orectolobiformes; family Rhincodontidae; genus Rhincodon; species Rhincodon typus. The sequence continues at coordinate 3,477,096 of NC_063358.1, forward strand.
CTACCTGGCCTGCTGTGTTCATTCAGCTCCACACTGTGTTATCTCTTATTTCTGTGACTGGACGTCTGTTTCCAGTGGGTTCTGCAGGGCTCAGCTGGGGCCTTTGCTGTTGTGATGTACGTTAATGACCGGACTGAAATGGAACAGGTTTGATCAAAATGTTTGTGGATGACACAAAATCTGATGGAGTGGAAGATAGTGAGGTGTATAGCTGTAAACTGCAGGAGGGTGTCAGTGGAGTGGTCAGCTGTGCAGTATAGTGGCCAATGGAATGCAGCCTGGAAATGTGTGAGGTAATGCACTTGGGGAGGGCTAATAAGAACAGCAATTCATTATAAATAGTAGGACCCTGGAAAGTACAGAGCAACCTTGATGGGCATATCCACAGATTCCAAAAGGCAGTTGAAAAAGTAGATAAAATGGCTAACAAGGCACAAGGAAACTTGCCTTTATTACCCACGGCATAGAATACAAAAACAAGGAACTGTATGAATTGCTGGTCAGACCACAACTTTTTAAGAAATGTATTCATCCATGGAATGTGGGTGTCAGTGTTTGGGCCAGCATTTATTGTCTGTCCCTAGTTGTCTTTTGAGCTGCCTTCTTGAACTGCTGCAGTCCATCTACAGTAGATAGACCACAATGCCCTTAGGGAGAGAATTCCAGGATTTTGACCCAGTGACAGTGAAGGGACTGCGATATATTTCCAAGTCAGGATGGTGAGTGGCTTGGAGGGGATCTTTCAGTGGATGATGTCTCCATGTGTCTGCTGCATGTGTACTTCTAGACAGAAGGGGGTTGTGATCTTGGAAGGTGCTGTCTCACGATCTTTGTTGAATTTCTGAAGTGCAGCTTGTAGATAGTACACACTGCTGCTACTGAGCATTGGAGGTGGAGAGAGTGGCTGCTTGTGGATTTGGTGCCAATCAAGCAGCTGCTTTGTCTTGGATTGGGTCAAGCTTCTTGAGTGTTGTTGGAGTTGCATGTGGGGAGTATTCCATTCACACTCCTGAGTTGTGCCTGGTACTGCAGTATTCCCGGCCCTGACCTGCTTTAGTAGCCACTGCCATTACATGGCTAGTCCAACTCGGTCTCTGGGCAGCGGTAAGCTCAGGATGTTGAGAATAGGGAATTCGGTGATGGCAACACCATTGCATGTCAAATGATGATGGTTAGATTCTCTCTTGGAAATGTCATCGCTGGCATTTATTGACACCAATGTTACTTGCCACTTTTCACTGTAAGACTGGATATTGCTTTTGCTGCATTTAGACATGGACTGCTTCAGTATCCGAGGAGTAGCACATGATGCTGAACATTGTACAATCATCGGCGAACATCCCCACTTCTGACCGTATGATGGAGGAAAGGTCATTGATGAAGCAGCTGAAGATGGTTAAGCCTGGGACACTATCCTGAGGAACTCCTGCAGAGATATCCTGGGACAGAAGTGACTGACCTCCAACAACCATCACCATCTTCCTTTGTGCCAGGTATGACTCCAACCAGTGGAGAGTCCCATTGACTTCAGTTTTGCTAGGACTCCTTGATGCCACACTCGGTTGAATGCAGCCTTGATGTCAACGGCTGTCACTCTCACCTCCCCTCTGGAATTCAGTTCTTCTGTCCATGTTTGAACCAAGGCTGTAATGAGACCAGGAGCTGAGTGGGCTGGTAGAACTCAAATTGGGCGTCGCTGAGCAGGCGCTGCTTGATAGCAGTGTTGATGACATCTTCCATCTCTTTTCAGGTGATTGAGACTAGACAGATATGATGGTAATTAGCTGGTTGGATTTGTCCTGCTTTTTGTGTACTGCACATATCAGGGCAATTTTTGGATAGATGCCAGGCATGTAGTTGTACTGGAACAGCTTGGCAGGGATGTGGCAAGTTCTGGAGCACAAGTCTTCAGTACTATTGCCAGGGCCCATAACCTTTGCAGTATCCAGTGCCTCCAACCATTTCTTGATATTGTGTGGAGTGAATCGAGTTGGCTGAAGACTGGTATCTGTAATTCTGGGTACCTTTTGGAGGAGGCGAGATGGATCGTCCACATGGCGCTTAAATGCAAAAGGTAAAGCTGAAGCATTTGTAACAATCTTCAGCCAGATGTACCGGGCTCTTCCATTATCGAAGGTAGGAATATTTGTGGAGCCACCTCCTGTTCCAGTGAGTTGCTTAGTTGTCAATCAACTTTCACGTTTGAATGTGGAAGGACTGCAGAGCTTGGATCTGATCCATTGGTTATGTAACTGCTTAGTTCTTTGTATCACTTGCTGTTAATGCTGTTTGGAATGCAAGTAGTCCTGTTTTGTAGCTTTGCCAGGTTGACCCCTTATTTCCAGGTATGCCTGGTATTGCTCCTGGCATACTGTCATGCACTCTCTCCTGAACCAGGGTTGACTTCTGTACTCCTGTTGTCTCAAATAACAGCCCAATATGCCCTATTCTGTTAGTATTTCTAAAACTGCAAGGGCTATGTGTCCAGACAATATTCCAGCAATAGTGCTAAAGACTTATGTTCCAGAACTAACCATGCTGCTTTAGAAAAGGTTCAGTACAACTACAACACTGGCTCCTACCTGACAATGTGAAAAGTTGTCCAGTTATGTTCTGTGTACAAAAAGCAGGACAGATCTTAACAACTTACCACACCATCAGTCTTTCTTACCTTCGAGCATCAGTAAAATGATGGAAGGGGTCATTGACAGTGCTTTCAAGCAGTAATTGCAAACAAATAACCTGCTCACTCATGCTCTGTTTGGGTTCTGCCAGGGCGACTTGCCTCACGACATTATTTCACCCTTGCTTTAAATATTGACAAAAGAACTGAATTTAAGTGAGATGTGAATAACTTGCCTTTATGTCAAGGCAGCAGTTAATTGCACGGCATCAAGTATACCTTGCAAATCTGGAGTTAGTGTCTGTCAGGGAGGAAAACACTCCTGATGGAGTCGTGCCTAGCACAAAAGAAAATACTAATGGTTATTGGAGGACAATCATCTCAGTCTTAGGACATCTCTGCAAGAGTTGCTCGGGGTAATTTTATAATTAACCTGTTCCAAGAAGTTATTACATACCTCTGGAGCAAATGAACTTGAACCAGTGCTTACTGGGCCAGAGATAGGGGCATTACCACTGTGCCACAAGAACCCTTGTTCAGAGTAGTGTCCTGCACCCAACCATCTTCACCTGCTTCATCAATGACCTTATCTTCTTAAGGTCAGAAATGCCTGACCTACAAACGGCAAACAATGAAGATAGTCAACAGCACCTCTTCCACAATAATCTTCAACACCAGCACGTGCAAGGATGCAAAGACAGCCCCCTACTGTACTCCCTGTGCACACATGACTATGTGGCCAAATTTCATCCAAACTCCACCTACAAGTTCACTGATGACACCACTGCTGTAGGCTGGGTATCAAACAATGATGAGACAATACAACAAAGAGATAGGTGGCTTAGTGACATGGTGCAAAGATAGCAATCTCTCCCCCAACGTCAGCTAAATTAAAGAACTGATCATCGACTTGAGGAAGCAAGGAGGAGGGCACACCCCTGTCTATATCACTGGGGCTGAGGTGGAGATGGTTGAGAGCATCAAGTTCCTGCGAGTGATGATCACCAACAATCTGTCTTACTCCACCCATGTGGATGTGACAGTCAAGAAGGCACAACCTCAGGAGGCTTAGGTAATTTGGCATGTCCACTAACTTTTACAGATGCACCACAGAAAACATTCTATCTGGGTGTATCCCTGCTTGGTACGGCACTGCCCAGGACTGTATGAAACTACAGAAGGTGGTGTGCACAGCCCAGACCATCACGGAAGCCAACGTGCCATCCGTGGACTCCATCTACACCCCTTGTTGCCACAGAAAGGCAGCCAACGTCATCAAAGACCCTTCCCACCCCAGTTATAATCTCTTCCAACCTCTTCTGTCAGGCAAAAGATACAGAATCTTAAACACCCATACCAACAGGTTCAGGAACAGCTTCCTCCCCACTGTTATTAGCTTTCTAAATGGACCTCTCAAATTTCAAATCTAATGTTGATCTGGCTCTTTGTGTGCCTTCTTTGCAGCCATAACATTGTATTCCTCACTCTGTTCTATCACCCTATGATCTTGGTATGGTATTATCTGCCTGTACTGCACATAAAACAAAACTTTTCACTGTATTCAGGTATGTGACAAGAATAAATCAAATCAAATTACGTTCGGATATTCACTGGTAATTGCACAACGTTCAGCACCAATTGTGCCTCCTCAGATACTGAAGTAGTCCATATATGGTAGGACTTGGTTGACATCCAGGTTTGGGCTGGTGTGTGGCAAATAACAATTGCACCACACAAAGTGCCAGGCACTGACCATCTCCAAGACATTACCATCACCGAATCCCCCATTATTTTGTTGGGTCCTCATTGAAGAGAAACTGAACTGGGCTCGCTTTGTAAATCCTGTGGCTACAAGGGGTGAGGAGTTCTCCAGCACATAACTTACCTACTGTCTGCTCAATACCTCTATCTCAAAGGCATGTGTAGGAGTGTGATGAAGCAATAGAAAACGCTGGTAAATCTCAGTATCTGTGGAGAGAGAAACAGTTAACGCTCTGTGCCTGATATGATTTCTTCAGAACTGAAAGGGGTTGGGAAGTTGTTATTTACGCTGAAGACTGTGGATGAGGAGGAATGATTGGAGGAGGAGCCTGCTCAGAACCAGAGACCCCAAGGATTTGGTAACAGTCCAGTAGGGAAGATAGGATGTAAATAAAAGCATGAAAAGGAGAATATTGGTTTGCACTATCCAACGATGCTGCCTCACATTCTGAATTTCTCGAGCACTTTGCTTTTATTTCAGATTTCCAGCATCTGCAGTATTTTGCTTTTAGTTTGTATGATGGAATAATCCCAATTGTTTGGATGAGTGCAGCTCCAACAACACTCCAGAAGCTTGACGGCGTCCAGGACAGAGCAGGACTTGAATGGCACTCCATCCCTCCACTTAAACATGCACTCCCTTCACCCAGCCACTGCAGTGTGTACCATCTGTAAGATGCACTGCAGGTATTCACCAAAGCCATTTGACATCATCTACCAAACCTGCAACCCTTAACACATCACTATCCTGACTTGGAAATATATTGTTCCTTCACCGTCATCGGATCAAATTCCAGGAACTCCCTCCCTAATAGCACTGTAGGTACAGGCCAAAGACTGTAGCTGACAACCAACCTTTCAAGGGTGATTCGTGATGAACTATAAATGCTTGCCGAACTGTGATCCAATATCCCATGAGTAAAATTGGAAGTGAACATGCAGGTTTCAAATAATGTTTGTGCATCCATATCTCCCTGAACCTCGACATTTATATATACTTTCAAAAAGTGTTTTGCTTTTCTATTCTATCAACCCAAAGTAAATAACTCATTTATAACACATTATATTCACCTGCCACTTTTCACACTGTTGACCTGTCTCTGTGCTTGCAGAATATTTTATGACTGATACTTGCAGCACTGTGCCAGTTACAGTCTGCGACTTCAAAATGGCCCATTTATCCCTATCCAGCTTCCTGACTGTGAGCCATTCCATTATCCATGAAATTATCTCGCTCCCAGCTCCATGTGCCCTTATCTTGTGTATCAACCTTTTGTGAGGGACATTATTGAATGCCTTTTGAAAACCCAGGTAAAGTATATCTATTGGTTCCCCTTTATTTATTCTTCGTTACACCCTAAACAAAACTTTAATGTATTTGTTAAAATGGATTTTCAATGTTGGATTTGTTTTCATCATGCTGTACTCTTGTATAGTTTATGAAAGCTGTGGATTACTAATCCAGTCACGTGACTATTAAACCATTTCTATGGATTTGTTAATTGTCACACTTCTTCACAAAACAAAATAAAAAAATGAGCTACGCTTAAAGCCATTGAGTCATTTCCAGCACAAGAGGCTGCTATTTCATCCATCTAATCGGTACTCTCTCTCTGTAGAGTAATCCAGTTAGTGAAAACCTGGTAAGAGTTTATTAACTTCTCAGTCTTTCAGTCAAACCCCTCATTGATAGCAAATTCCAAATCATTATCATCTGCTGCATGAAAAATAAATCATCTTTACAACTCAGTGATTTTTTTTCATTATTTCGAGGATGTGAGGATCGCTGGCTGGGACCGGTATTTATTGCCCATCCCTAGCTGCCCTTGAGAAGATGTTGGTGAGCTGCCGCCTTGAACCGCTGCAGTCCATGTGCTGTGGTTTGACCCACAGGGCAGTTACGGAAGGAATTCTGGATTTGGACCCAGTGACAGAATGGCCATATATTTCCAATTCAAAATTGTATGAGATTTAGAGAGCTTGTAGGTGGTAGTCCCACGTACCTGCTGCCCCTGTCCTTCTAGAAAGCAGTAATCACAGCATCTGCTGGAAACCTTTTTATCTGTGTTCCCTAGAACTTGTTAATGATAACCGTTCTTCGTGCATTCTGTCTAACTTCCTTAAACAAACAAAAACAGAAATCGCTGGAGAAACTCAGCAGGCCTGGCAGCATTGTGGAGACAAACAGCTAACATTTCGAGTGCAAGAGTTTCCCCAACGACGTCTTTTTGTTTATTTCAGATTTCCAGCTTGTGCAGTTCTGTTTTATTTAAGAACGCTTCACTTGGGACATCCTCAGGTCAAGAGGTGCAATATTAAATTTTTTTTTTTGTTCCTGTCTGTTTCTATTCAATCCTCTTATAATAAAGTTCTAGGTTGTTTCTCTCTCTTCCCCACCCCCCACCAATTCCATTGCTGCCACCCCACTCCTCTAATGCCTTCACCAACATCGCCATCGCCAGAAACGTTGTTTATTTGCTATTGGCATTAATACTGAACCTCAAACTAATATGAGGCCAAGTGTAATGTGAATACAGTACAATTGTACCAAGAAAAAAAAATTGTTTTAATGTTATTGATTCAGGAGACATTGATATACTGATTTCTTTTCCCACACCCTATTTCACTCTGTGCTTGCTCCCACATTATGAGGAACCCAACAGCAGTTTTGCAGTCAGTATCAGTATTGTGCACTGCCGCACATGTTCTGGTGAGAATAAACTGAATGTCGCACAGGATATCTGGTGTTTCTGAGTCCAGTTCAATACTCCTTTTCTTTCCCCTTGAAGCACTTGCGTGAATTGTTGATTCCTGTAGTGCATAGAAAGCTGGTTGCAGCATTATGACAGATGTGAATCCAGGCAGAGTCCCATTGTAGGAGGATTGTGAAAAATCGATGGTTGTTATTCTAAGAACAGTTCCGCTTGCAGCAAACTGTGGCTGGAGGTAACAGAAAATAAGTGCAAATGACGCCAAGATCAGTATGTCACTGAGTAATTCTCTACAAGGGGTATGTTTTCAATAGATTTCTGAGACATTGACCGAAAGGGGGATTAGTGTGGGAAGGTCATGTTGAGTTCACGTGAATGGTAGAGCAAATTCCAAGGGCTGAGTGGCCAGTCCCTGTTGCAGAACTCACTGATGCAGAATGTTAGGGACTGAATCTGCACAGCAGTTTGCCACTGGTGACTTGCTGACCGTTCTTATCTTCTCGCTCTCTCTCTCTCTCTCTCTCTCTCTGTCTGTCTGCCTGCCTGCCTGCCTGCCTGTCTCTCTCTCTCTTTGTCTGTCTTTCTGTCTCTCTCTCTGTCTGTCTGTCTCTTTCTCTGTGTCTGCCTGTCTCCCTTGCACTCTCCCCTGGCCCTCCCTCTCTTGCCCCGCTCCCTCCTCCTCCTTCTGTTTTTACCATCTCTGTTCTCTCTTTCTCTCTCTGTCTCTCCTCTCACTCCCCTCTCTCTGCCTCTCCCCCTCCCTCTCTCCTTTTCACCACCACACCTCCCCCTCCCACCCACCACCAAACTCCAGTAAATCCAGTATAAAAATAATGCTATTAAGTCAGGCAGTTGTATGTATGATATTTTTGTTGTTACATGAGAAATGGGCATCACTGATGAGGTCCATTAATAATTGCCCTTCAATTGACTGGCTTACTTGGCTATTTCTGAGGGCATTTAATAGTTAGCCGTGTTGCAGAGAGTCTGGAGTCATATGTAGATCTGACTAGGTAGGGCTAGCAGCTTTCCTCCCAGTTTTGTGTCCTGGTGCTGTTATGTGAAGTAGGACCCTGCCCCATGCAGCTTTAAAAATAAAGTGACTTCTACTATTGTTTGGTCATGCTTTCTATTGTCCGTGCTACATTGCCAACCACTACCAGCTAGTAACTGGGGTATATTTGCTGCCACCATCCTCGTTCGTTGACTGGGTTTGAGGGTCTACTTGGTAAGACCATAAGACACGAGCAGAAATAGTCCATTTTCCCCTTGAAGCACTTGCATGATTTGTTGATTCCTGTAGTGCACAGGAAGCCAGTAGCTCTGCCATTCAGTGAGATCATGGCTGATCTGATAATCCACAACTCCCCTATCCTGCCTTTTCTCCATTACCCTTGATTCCCTTCCTGCTTTAAAAACATCTCTGATCTGAATATGCTGAATGATCCAGCATCAAAGAGGAAAGCTATTCACATATTCTAACCAGAAATGGCTCTGTTTAAACAAGATGTAGTTTATTGTATGATAGCAATAATGTAGGCATTGCAGTAGTATGATAGATTACTGAGACAATTGGGAGATTTGCAGGTCCTAAAATGATCTCACTCAGGTCCTTTTGACATTTTCAGAATGTGTGGAGCTTAATATAGTCATCATCACTAACGCTTTCAGAGGCATTACCTTATAGATCAGTTTCAATTGGAAAATTCTGTAATTAGAAAAAGTTCTCCCAGTCATAATTATAATCATAATCCTTATCTCTTTAAAAGTCCAACACAGTTTTACACAGATGTTGTCATTTTAAAATGGTAGCTCTTATGGATGTATTTGTCAAATCTGTCTTTTCAAAATACAGGAATGCAAAGAAGCTCTTCTGCTCTTGGGTTCCTTTTCTTTACTTCGTCTGTGAGATGTAGGTGTTGCAGTCACAACCAGCAACTATCAAGAAGGTAGAGGGCAAACTACATACTGGCTTACTAAACGGTTTTCCGAGGCCCAGCCTGCTGTGCCTGGAATCATTTACAAGCCAGACTGGAGATTCTCTTCACGGAAGGCCGCGAGTTGGCAAAATGCGATTTTTGTTTTGATGAGCTGGCCACCTTATTGATAATAATATTTGTTTCCTTCCACATTTGTTTAACATTTAACTAAAATGTGGTTGGTGTTCAGATTGTTAACCCTGGCTTTTGAGTTATAAGTTCAGCAGTAACATAACCAGTACCCTCTTCATTGTCTGTAAGGATGGAGGAAGGGATAAATATATTGGTTACCCAGAGTCTGAGCTAATTTTTTGAAGCTCTGCCAGGCACCGGGACAGAGGTGACAGACTAATCGTTCCGCTGGCTCCCGTTCCTGACCCACAGATAAATTTGACAGATTTGGTAAGAACACCTTGGATGATTTTCTTACAAACTGAGCAACTAAGATGCAAAGAATGTAATAACACTTATCAGAAAAGACAGTGGCATAATGTTCTGCTTGTTGCTATGCAGATAGTTATCCAATGAATGTGGTGATTAATTTAGCATGAACACTTCTGTTTCTGCTGAGATATTAGTGACTGGAGCATGAGGTAGATGTGTGCTCAGTGGAGCTGGACTCGTGACTGTTTGATCTCCACCCACTTCAGATGAGTGGCAGGCCTTGATGTGTAGAGCAAAGAAACCTTTGTGTTTCTATGTTAACCTTTGTATCACAATGTTCCCCAGGTGAAAACTGAAGCCATTTTTTGGTTATTTTAAACCATTTTGTTAAATAAGTGGAAATATTACCAACAAAAGGCAGGCCTTGGCATATTGAGTGAATTGAGATGTTTCTAATATGTACCATGGTTTGTAACTCTTAGCTGGGATTAAAGTGGGCAGTATGAATTCAGTGTGGAAACATACTGAGGTGGGAAATAGAGGGAATGAGATTGTTAAAACATTAGGATTAGCTCCTTTATGGATTGACATTGCCTTTTCACCATTCAGATCTGGGTTCGAAAATTACCCAGACTATTAGGAAGGGAATCTCGAAAAGCTTATGGCCTTGTGGCTGTAAGATAAAAATAACGCAGTCTGGTTTGAACTTGGGTTGTTAGGATTGTACTGTTCTAATCCACCACAGCTGGAATGAAGTTAACTATCTCTCTGAGACCACAAGAATGGCTAATGTGGAAAATTGAAACCAGTTCCACTAGTGGGTGGAGTAGATTCCCAGTTAAGCAAAGCCTTAATTTTAAAATTCTAATCCTGGCATTCAGGTCCTCCCTGGTCTCTCCCTCTTTATCTTCGTGATCATCTTCAGTCCCATAACTCTCTCAAATCTGCACTCTGATTCTGTGCACTTCCAGTTTGTTGTGCCATCATTATGGTGGTCATGTCTTCAGCTGCCTCTGTCTAAGCATTGGAATTTCACTCTTGAACCTCTCCACCTTTCTTTCCATCTTTAAGATGCTCTGTAATATCTACCTTTTTGTCCACACTAATGGTCTGCTGCATAATGTTTCCTTATGATTTGGAGTCGTATTTTAATTTATAATACTGCTGTGGAGCACCGTGCAATCGTTACTAAATTCAAGATGCCATATAAATGCAGGTTGTTGTTGATATCCTCTTCTGAAGTTAGGGTTAAAGTACATTAATTGGAGTAGAACTGGGAGAACTTTACTCTGCATTGGACCTCTTCCTGAAGGGTGCTTTACACTGAAGTTTTTTTCTCAATCTCAATTTAGTGGGTTTTCACATAATGAGCTTAGAAAATATCGCTTCTTTGTCAACTGAATCGGACAGCAAGGATTTTAAAACAAATCAAATGTCAATCATAGCTCATCATAACCTTGCCAGCAAATCACAGACTACTGACTTATTTTACATTCTTCCAAGATTTAGTGAATACAAAAATCTAAAGAAAAACCGAAAGGACTGTGGATGTTGTAAATCAGGAACAAAAACAAAAGTTGCTGGAAAAGCTCAACAGGTCTGGCAGCATCTGTGAAGAAAAATCTTAGTGAACGTTTCGGGTCTAGTGACCCTTCCTCAGAACAGGAAATCTAAAGCATCCAAAGATTTAATGCCTCATGAACAAAATAGTTTCATTTAATGACCAGTGTTTGCTGCCTTGGAAATAATAGCTGTGTTGTTTTTTTTTAAAACTTGCCCAATGAAAACCTCCCTACATCCCATTATCCAGGTCCTTCTCAGGTGATTCTACGAATTTCACCTTCATGCCGTTGATGAGACATGCGTTGATCACTGAAGATGAACTTGATCCTACAAGTCCTCAATTTGCACGAAAAAAAAGAGATTGACGTTTTTTTTCTGAGGGAGTTTAGGCAGCTGGATGAAGATCAGCTGTGATCTGATTGAATTGGTAGATCAGGCATTTCGAAGGCTGCAGGGTGTCTTTCTGTACTTGGTTGCATGTAGTCTGCTGACTTGAAGTTGATTTAAACAACTCATTGTCATGCTATCACATTTTCCAGACATCTTGAGGGTGCTTGGGGCACAGTGGCAGCATCCTTACCTCTGGACCAGCTTCATGTTCCCTGCTGCAGAGGTGTGTCATAACATCTCTGAACAGGTTGACTTTAAAACAAAAGAATCCAGAGAAACTTCCTTTCTACAGACCAGAGGAATGGCCTTGTTAATACATTTTCCCTTTTGCAGACATTGGTAACGGTTAAATTGCAGTACCTTTTTGTTTCTATTTCAGATTTCCAGCATTCATATTTTTTAAAAATTCACTGTTTATTTTCAACCTAGTTAGAAAACTAGGTGAAAGCTGATTTTGTTACTGTTTAAATGTTTATCTACTGTGAGTGAAATGAGAAGCTTTCTGAGTTCAGTGCAGTCCATGTTATCTTCATCATTTTGGGCAGCTTCTTTATCATGCTTTCAAAGCGACCAGTAATGTTCTCTAGCAAAGACTTTGCCAATTGCTGGTAGGTGTGAAGGATGTTGTTCCTTATCTGATGTTTGAAATGCTACCTAGAAAACAACAACTGTGGTTTGAATTCTCATTTCTACCTTTTTAAATTCCTTTCTGTCTGCTCACGTGCAACAATAGCCTACAGCTGCATTGCAGACAAACCTGTAATCCTTGCCTTGTGGTTCTTCTTATTTGACAGATTGTGTCAGTGACATGAATACGCAAACTGTGCGTTCCTCACGTTGACTTTAATGAAGAAACTTCACTTCACGGAAAATGACCCTTCGGTCCAACTCGTCCATGCCAACCAGATATCCTGATTTTATCTAGTCCCATTTGCCAGCATTTGGCCCATATCTCTGTAAACCCCTCCCATTCACATGCCCATACAGATGTCTTTTAAATGTTGTAATTGTACCAGCTTCCTCCACTTCCTTTGGCATCTCATTCCATACACACACCACCCTCTGTGTGGGGAAAAAAAAGTTTGCCCCTTAGGTCCCTTTTAAATCTTTTCCCTCTCACCTTAAACCTATGCCCTCTAGTTTTGGACCCTCCTGCCCTGGGGAAAAGACCTTGGCTATTTATCCTATCCATACACCTCATGATCTTATAAACCTTTATAAAGCCATCCCTCAGGGGAAACTTTATAATCACTAATTTAGTAACCATACGATCTCCATAGGAAGAAATCATCCATTTGTCTTGTAACAAATGTAGGCAGTGCAGTTTGGAGCATTGGTTCCTTAAAGTCTAATGCACTTCAGTCTAATTCACATCTAATAGATGGATCTGGTTGAGATCATTTTAATCCTGCTGAGCAGAAAAGTTTAATGCAGCATGTTTTGTTGCTTTAATAAAATGGCACTAAGCTTTGGTCTCTTAAAGCAAAGTAATTGAAATGTGGAACAAGATGACAGAATAAAACTATATTTGTTCATTCACGATCTTAATTCATCTGCAGTTCATTTTTGTTTTTAGAAAGTGCCCATTAGCAAAACAGATGCTGGACTCTGTCAAAGGGAACTGCAGGGTAAATGAAACACCATTTGGTTGGAAACAGTAAAATGTTGGGTTTTGGCTTTATCACTCTGTCCTTTCTGAAGGCTGCTTTGGCGCACACACTCAGGAGATTCTGAGCGTTCCCTGAACAGAACCAGGTGGTTTTATTTTCCTGACTGCTGTGTTTACCATGCTGGTGGTAATGGAAACCTTGTGCTTGAAGCATTGTGCAGTTTACTACATTCCAGCACTGTAATGGATAGCTAACTGCTTCTGCCATTAACGGGGATGAAAAAGCGGTGGTCTAAGGAGGAGTACGGTGTTGGGGGGGAAGAGGTTGGGTGGAGGTGAATGGAATGAATAATGTTTTGGAAGAGAAATTGAGAAAAATAAAAAAAATTTCTGTTCTCAGTTATCACTATTGTGTTTGTAGTTGTGCCTTCAATTAGGGAACCTGTTGAAAATTGGAATTTTGATTTATTGTTAAAAGTGGAAATAAGGCATATTGACTTTACACCCTGCATTCGTGCTGATCAGTCAGTGTGTACTCTGTTGCTTAGATTGTTCTGACACTGTGGGAGTGGTGGGCACCTTGTCAGACCATTGTGATCTCTGGTTATGGTCTTTATACTCTGGTTTGGATGGAGAACACAACAGTTATTGTAATAATCTTTTCTATGGATATCTTGGCCATGTTTTTAAAATAGTCTCAAGAAATGGCAGGTCGGTTCCTACAAAAACAGGATGATTGCTCGTAGGATGCCACCTTCTAACATTAACCTTGGTTTCCAATGTTGTAACGCACTGCATTTGTCAGCCGTTATAAAGCAGCGTTCTAATTGCTGAAGACACTGGTAATTTCATGATGTATTTAAGGGCGGTTTACTGGTAGAGTCACTGAATGAGTAATCTAGAACCCCAAGCTAATGTTCTGGGGATAGGAGCTCGAATCCTATTCTTGCAGATGGTGAACTTTAAATTCAATAAAAATCTGGAGTTAAAGGCTAGCCTAACGGTGACCATATAACCACTGGTTCACTAATGTCCTTCAGGGAAGGAAATCAGCCATTCTCAACTGGCCTGGCTTACATGTGACTCTAGACTCTTAGCAATGCGATTCACTCATAACTGCTCAGAGGGCAATTAAGGACAGGCAATAAGTTCTAGCTGAGCTGGTGCCACCCACGTTAGTGGCAACGTTAGAATAATAAAAAAATATTTTTCCGAAACATTCCATGTCTTTTTTGAAATAACATATCAGATGTTGCAATCGTGAAATAATGTGAAGCTTAAACTTAATCACTGTTTCTGCACATTTTCATGAAACATTTCAGGCTTATTTTTGCAGTTTGCACTAAGGGTTAGAGCCACTTGACTGTGTTCTCTTTACATTTCCCCCAGCCCCTCAAATATCTGTTGACCTGATGAATTTATGAGACCTTCTCAATTGTCTTTAATATTAAATTCCACATTTTGCGATCCTCATCAATGTTTGACGTGGAACAAAAAAAAGTATTAGACTTATTTATTTAGTGGTTGTAGTTTTCCTGGAAAAATAATTGTGCTTTCTCGTAATATATGATATAGAACAATACAAAGGAGGCTTCCTGCATATAACTAAGTTAATAAATTCTGGTCTAGTCTGGAACTGGGCCATACAGACCAAGATGATTTGAAATTCAATTCCTGGGCTGTACTGTGTTCGCTGCTCTTGGGCAGTGCAATAGTTGGAGTGGAAAATTTAGTCTTGCCATCTGCAGAGGACCAAAGGCAGCACCAGTCAAGGGGTTGGATACTACGTAGCCCTGCTGGGTGTGTTTGTGGCTGCAGGGGGCAGTCATTGACTCCCTATTGTGGGGAAGTCGGCCTTTTGGCCCATCAAGCCACACTGACCCTCTGAAGAGCATTCCCACCCAGACTGAACACCACCCCCCGCTCCCCCAAATCTATCCCTGTAACTCTGCAATTCCCACGGCTACTCCACCTGGTCTCCACATCCCCAGACACTATGGGCAATTTAGAATGGCCAGTCCACTCTCTAACCTGCATGTCTTTGAACTGTGAGAGGGAGCCAGAGCACCCGGAGGAAACCCACACGGGCAGTCGTCCAAGGGCGGAATGGAATCCGGGTCCCTGGTGCTGTGAGGCAGCACTGCTAACCACTGAGCCACCATGCTGCCCCAATAGCCAGGTGCCCAGAAAAGGCAGGAGCCCATCATGGAATGATTACAGTGCAGAGGGAGGCCTTTTGGTCCATCACATCTATTATCTAACACCAATTTCCTGCCTTTTCCTTGTATCCCCGCACACCATTATTGTCCACATAAGCACCCAGTGCTCTCATGATTGCCTCAATTGAGCCTGCCTCGACCATACTCCCAGGCAGTATATTCTATAATGCAATATTTTTTCTTTGCCATAGTCCGAGCCTCATTAGAGAGGTACAAGTGATGGTGAGGGTCACCATGCCTCAGGTGAGGGGAGAGGTTGAGAAAGAGATTCATTCTGGGAACAGGAGCTGGTGTTGGAATTGAACCCGTGCTTTTCGCATCACTCTGCGTCGCAAACCAGCCGTCGAGTCAACTGAGCTTACTGACCCACTAACCCTAACTACCTGCCAAGTGGAAAATGTTTCTTCTCATGTCGCCCTTGCTTTGTTTGTACATCACTTGAAATCTATGCTCTCATGTCTCTGTTCCTTTTACAAGCAGGAACTGTTTCTCCTTATCTGTTGTGAGCAGCCCGCTCATGATTTTGAAAATCAATCAGACGTCCCCTCAGCCACCTTCTCTCGAGGGAGAGATATGTAAATAAGTAATTAAGGGTCATTGGAACTTGTAAAAAGTTTAACTGACTTCTGTAATAAACTAATGGCACAGAACTATGGCCAACATGGGCAGTTGGACAGGAGAGGACAGACATTTTTAAGCATCTACATGCAAGGAGGGGTCACCACATTCATGGGGGTGGTGCCCTGTGTACATCTGGTGCACCACTCCCTCCCAAAAGGTAACACCCCATCCTGTTCGCCACTCCCCCCTTGCTGGGCCCATGAGACCCCCTCAGCCAAAGTCCCAGCAGAATCGGTCATGATCCTCCTCAGGTCTCTTCCTACACAGGCCATCAGCGCTCCCTGCTCAGCTCTGGGATAGCTTGGGCTGCTGACTCTTCATACTGAGGGAGGACCTTGTCTGGAGAGCAGGCATTGGAGTTCACATATTTTGCTTTCATTCATGGAGCGTGGGCGTTGCTGGCTGGGCCAGCCCATCCCTAGTTGCCCCTGAGAAGGTGATGTGAGCTGCCTTCTTGAACCCCTGCAGCCCATGTGCTGTAGGTAGACCCACAAAGGTATTGGGGGTGGGATTCCAGGGTTTTGATCCAGTGATGCTGAAGGAATGGCAACATATTTCCCACATCAGGAGAGTGAGTGGCTTGGAGGGGAACTGGTAAGCGGTGGTGCTCCCAAGTATCTGCTGCCCTTGTCCATGATCACTTTCAAGTGATCCTGGGTTTGGCTGGTGCTGTTTAAGGAATTTTGGTGAATTCTGCAGTGCGTCTTGTAAACAGTGTGCTGTTAAATAATTTAGCCCATCTGTGCAGCACATTATAGCTGTGTTGTGGACTTTGCTGGAGGCGCTGTCTCTCTCTCTCTTTCACTGTCTCTCTCACTGTCTCTCTCTCTCTCTCTCTCGCTGTCTCTTCCCCACCCCTCAACAGCAATAGGCTTCAGCTCTGACATGTCAGCAAGCATCCTCCCTTTGCGGTGTGTGTTTGTAAAGAAGAGAGTTGTCATCTCTCTCTCTCTCTCTCTCTGTCTCTCTCTCTCTCTCTCTCTCTCT